>NC_074668.1:25537335-25732080 GCF_029448725.1 Salvelinus fontinalis | reverse complement strand
AACTACAGGCAGGCTGACCTCACAAACAAGAAAGGGGGAATCAAACCATGGCCAGTATGCCAGCGGGTGGTAGGGTTTTCAAGAAAGGATAGGGGGAGAAAAAGGAGGAAGAGAAAGGAGGAGAACAAGAGCGTGAGAAGCAAGCCAACCCTCACATCCTCAAACGCACCAACTTCCCTTCAGGTGTGTGGGGTAGCGGTAGCCTGGGCTGGAGGAGACATGAGGTGAATCCCAGGAACGGTGGTTCGTATTCTGGTGACATTGTGTGGAGGAGCAGGAGAAGATGTGACAGTACCCCCCTTCTGACTCGTGGCTCCAGCCGCAGGACGACGACGAGGAGCGGGTCGATCCGGGTGGCGAAGGTGGAAATCACGGATAATGTTGGGGTCCAGAATGTCCTCCACCGCTCCTCTGGGCCATACCCCTCCCAGTTCACCAGATACTGGAGCTGACCCCCACGATGTCGGGAGTCCAGTAGGGATCTGACAGCGTACGTCGGACCCCCTTCAATGTCCAGGGGGGGTGGAGGTGTGTGTTGTGGGGGACAGGGGGGACAGTATCAGCAAGGGGACCAGGAACCACCGGCTTGAGAAGGGAGACATACTGGGTAACTGGGTAGTTGTAACCTGTATGTCACCTCGTTGACCCTCTGGAGAACCTTGAACGGCTCCACAAAGCAGGGACTCAGTTTCTTGCAGGGCAGGCGGAGTGGGAGGTTCCTGGTAGAGAGCCAGACACAGTCCTCTGAATGGAACACAGGTCTGGAGTTTCACGTGCGCGTTGCTCCACACCTCCTTCACACGCCGGAACCACTCATCTACCGCAGGAGCCGCGGTCCGGCCCGGTGTCCACGGGGAAACCCAAAACACACTGGAAGGGGGTCAACCCAGTGGAGGAGTAACATAGGGAGTTCTGGGCGTACTCAGCCCATGGAAGGAATCGTGCCCACTCACCCTGCCGGTCTTGATAGTGACTCCTCAGGAATGATGAATCCCAGGACCGGTGGTTAGTATTCTGGCGACATCGTACGCCGGAAGGGAGGAGCAGGAGAAAATGTGAAAACAGGGAGCGAGGCGGTGCTAGAGATGCAGACAGGGAGGATGTGAATGAGTGATTGTCTGGTAAAGCTATGGGTCATCCATGGACAGTGGCATCATACACACACACACACACACACACACACACACACACACACACACACACACACACACACACACACACACACACACACACACACACACACACACACACACACACACACACACACACACACACACACACACACACACACACACACACACACACGTTTAAAAAGAACACAGACAGGTGAACGAGTGACAGCGATTGAGAAGTAAAGCAGTGGAGAAGTAAAGAGAGAGACAGAGATTGATAAGTGAATCGGTGGAGAAGGGAAGAGAGAGAAAGAGCAAGAGAGAAGGAAGACATAGCAGTAATCCAAAATGTCCTTTCATATCAATGGACTTCTCATAGACTGGCTGCTATGTAGTAAAAAAATATGTAATGCAATCACAAATTACATTTAGTCAAAATCCAAAGGAAAGAGGCATTTTAATAATAGCATAAAACTATATACAGTTGAAGTTGGAAGTTTACATGCACTTAGGTTGGAGTAATAAAAACCCATTTTTCAACCACTCAACAAATTTCTTGTTAAAAAACTAACGTTTTGGCAAGTCGGTTGGGACATCTACTTTTTGCATGACATAAGTAATTTGTCTAACAATTGTTTACAGACAGATTATTTCACTTATAATTCACTGTATCACAATTCCAGTGGGTCAGAAGTTTACATACACTGAGTTGACTGTGCCTTTAAACAGCTTGGAAAATTCCAGAAAATGATGTCATGGCTTTAGAAGCTTCTGATAGGCGAATTGACATCATTTGAGTCAACTGTAGGTGTACTTGTGGATGTATTTCAAGGCCGACCGTCAAACTCCGTGCCTTTTTGCTTGACATCATGGGAAAATCAAAAGAAATCATCGAAGACCTCAGAAAAAAATTGTAGACCTCCACAAGTCTGGATCATCCTTGGGAGCAATTTCCAAACGCCTGAAGGTACCACATTCATCTGTACAAACAATAGTACACAAGTATAAACACCATGGGACTACACAGCTGTCATACCGCTCAAGAAGGAGACGCGTTCTGTCTCCTAGAGATGAACGTACTTTGGTGGGAAAAGTGCAAATCGATCCCAGAACAACAGCAAAGGACCTTGTGAAGATGCTGGAGGAAACAGGTACAACAGTATCTATATCCACAGTAAAACCAGTCCTATATCGACATAACCTGAAAGGCCGCTCAGCAAGGAAGAAGCCACTGCTCCAAAACCGCCATAAAAAAAGCCAGACTACGGTTTGCAACTGCATTTTACATTTTAGTCATTTAGCAGACACTCTTATCCAGAGCGACTTACAGTAGAGTGCATACATTTTATTACATTTTACATACTGAGACAAGGATATCCCTACCGGCCAAACCCTCCCTAACCCGGACGACGCTATGCCAATTGTGCGTCGCCCCACGGACCTCCCGGTTGCGGCCGGCTGCGACAGAGCCTGGGCGCGAACCCAGCCCAGGCGCGAACCCAGAGACTCTGGTGGCGCAGTTAGCACTGCGATGCAGTGCCCTAGACCACTGCGCCACCCGGGAGGCCATGGGAGGCCAGACTGCACATGAGGATAAAGATCGTACTTTTTGAAGAAATGTCCTCTGGTCTGATGAAACAAAAAAATAACTGTTTGGCCATAATGACCATCGTTATGTTTGGAGGAAAAAGGGGGAGGCTTGCAAGCCGAAAAACACCATCCCAACCGTGAAGCACGGGGGTGGCAGCATCATGTTGTCGGGGTGCTTTGCTGCAAGAGGGACTGGTGCACTTCACAAAATAGATGGCATCATGAGGCAGGAAAATGATGTGGCTATAATGAAGCAGCATCTCAAGACATCAGTCAGGAAGTTAAAGCTTGTCGCAAATGGGTCTTCCAAATGGACAATGACCCCAAGCATACTTCCAAAGTTGTGGCAAAATGGCTTAAGGACAACAAAGTCAAGGTATTGAAGTGGCCATCACAAGCCCTGACCTCAATCCTATAGAACATTTGTGGGCAGAACTGAAAAAGCGTGTGCGAGCAAGGAGGCCTACAAACCTGATTCAGTTACACCAGCTCTGTTAGGAGTAATGGGCCAAAATTCACCCAACTTATTGTGGGAAGCTTGTGGAAGGCTACCGGAAACGTTTGACCCAAGTGAAACTATTTAAAGGCAATGCTACCAAATACTAATTGAGTGTTTGTAAACTTCAGTCCCACTGGGAATGTGATGAAAGAAATGAAAGCTGAAATAAATAATTCTCTCTACTATCATTCTGACATTTCACATTCATAAAATAAAGTGGTGATCCTAACAGACCTAAGACAGGGAATTATTACTAGGATTTCAGAAATGGTGAAAACTGAGTTTAAATATATTTGGTTAAGGTCTATGTACACTTCCAACTTCAACTCTATGCAAAAGATGCTATCAAGATCACTACATTTCTCCAAGGGCCAGATTCAATCAAATAGAATGTGCTCAACAGTCATAACAAAGCACAAGAAAACAGACGTTGTGCTTTGTTAGTAAGAAAGAGAAGGAAAGGAATCAATTCAGCACCTGATCCACCTGATCCACCTGATCCACCTGGTCCACCTGATCCACCTGATCCACCTGGTCCACCTGATCCACCTGATCCACCTGGTCCACCTGATCCACCTGATCCACCTGATCTACCTGATCCACCTGATCCACCTATTTTTGTGTGTTCTGTCCTGTCTGTCTGTCTGTCTGTCTGTCTGTCTTTTGTGTTCTGTCAAAACAACATGGGTTAACATAGCAACCTGTCACATCACAGGCAATCCCCTGCATCTTACAAAGGAGTGGAAAGTTGAATAGTGTAGCCGAGATCTCAGAACTTAAGCATCTTTTACATCGACAAATGATTATATTTGAACCAATGCTTCTGCCCAGAAGAAAACCAAGACTTCAGCATACAATAACTAACCTCGTCGATAGTAACAAAATGAAAATGTTTTGAAGACTAAGGCTCTATTCAATCAAAAGAGGGCCAAGCCCAGACTGGCTTCTTAACCCAGCAGAGGTCACACACAGACAGAGAGAAGAATACAAAGCTAGAATACGGAACTGCCCTGTTCCATGGTGAATACTGGACTGCCCTGTTCCATGGTGAATACTGGACTGCCCTGTTTCATGGTGAATAACGGACTGCCCTGTTCCATGGTGAATAATGGACTGCCCTGTTCCATGGTGAATAATGGACTGCCCTGTTCCATGGTGAATAATGGACTGCCCTGTTTCATGGTGAATAATGGACTGCCCTGTTTCATGGTGAATAATAGACTGCCCTGTTTCATGGTGAATAATGGACTGCCCTCTTCCATGGTGAATAATGGACTGCCCTCTTCCATGGTGAATAATGGACCGCCCTCTTCCATGGTGAATAATGGACTACCCTGTTTCATGGTGAATACTGGACTGCCCTGTTTCATGGTGAATAATGGACTGCCCTGTTCCATGGTGAATAATGGACTGCCCTGTTTCATGGTGAATAATGGACTGCCCTGTTCCATGGTGAATAATGGACTGCCCTGTCCCATGGTGAATAATGGACTACCCTGTTTCATGGTGAATAATGGACTGCCCTGTTCCATGGTGAATAATGGACTGCCCTGTTTCATGGTGAATAATGGACTGCCCTGTTTCATGGTGAATAATGGACTGCCCTGTTTCATGGTGAATAATGGACTGCCCTGTTTCATGGTGAATAATGGACTGCCCTGTTTCATGGTGAATAATGGACTGCCCTGTTTCATGGTGAATAATGGACTGCCCTGTTTCATGGTGAATAATGGACTGCCCTGTTTCATGGTGAATAATGGACTGCCCTGTCCCATGGTGAATAATGGACTACCCTGTTTCATGGTGAATAATGGACTGCCCTGTTCCATGGTGAATAATGGACTGCCCTGTTTCATGGTGAATAATGGACTGCCCTGTTTCATGGTGAATAATGGACTGCCCTGTTTCATGGTGAATAATGGACTGCCCTGTTTCATGGTGAATAATGGACTGCCCTGTTTCATGGTGAATAATGGACTGCCCTGTTTCATGGTGAATAATGGACTGCCCTGTTTCATGGTGAATAATGGACTGCCCTGTTTCATGGTGAATAATGGACTGCCCTGTTTCATGGTGAATAATGGACTGCCCTGTCCCATGGTGAATAATGGACTACCCTGTTTCATGGTGAATAATGGACTACCCTGTTTCATGGTGAATAATGGACTGCCCTGTTCCATGGTGAATAATGGACTGCCCTGTTCCATGGTGAATAATGGACTGCCCTGTTCCATGGTGAATAATGGACTGCCCTGTTTCATGGTGAATAATGGACTGCCCTGTTTCATGGTGAATAATGGACTGCCCTGTTTCATGGTGAATAATGGACTGCCCTGTTTCATGGTGAATAATGGACTGCCCTGTTTCATGGTGAATAATGGACTGCCCTGTTTCATGGTGAATACTGGACTGCCCTGTCCCATGGTGAATAATGGACTACCCTGTTTCATGGTGAATAATGGACTGCCCTGTTCCATGGTGAATAATGGACTGCCCTGTTCCATGGTGAATAATGGACTGCCCTGTTCCATGGTGAATAATGGACTGCCCTGTTCCATGGTGAATAATGGACTGCCCTGTTCCATGGTTAGAGACTCAATAAGAGGATTAGACAAAAAGAGGCAGTTGGAACAGCAAGACCTCTGATTGCGCAAGAGTTCATAATACTCTGTTTCGAGGCTGTGGTTGGGCAGCTTACTGCACACAATATTGCGGGTGGAGGTGTGCTGAGTGACAGGGAGAAGACAGTAAGAGGTGTGCCAACAAGACAAGGTGAATGGGAAGGGAGCCGATGGAAGAACGAGAGGGGAGTGGAGTGAGATGGTGTGTGTGTGTGTGTGTGTGTGTGTTTAGAGTTGTGGGAAGTTAGGCTCTGTCCATGTGGAGTGTTCACTGTAGATGGGTATACGACTGTCAAGACAAGTGTGAGAAAGGAGGAGTACATGGCGGAAAGCAATTTGAAAGAAAGACTGAGGGAATAGAGAGGAGGGAGAGAAAGGGTTGGAAGGAGAGAAGATATGAATCCACAAATGTCCTGAACGTCATACATTAGAACAGGAGTCAGAGACGCTCGCCTTTGGCAGTTAGAGAGCCTTAATAATTAACAACCAAATGTCAGCCATTACGTGCCCTCTACAGGCTCAGTGAGCAGGAGTGTTCAGGTCAGTGGATATGCCCTCTAGTCCACCAATTCTGAACCATTCAGAGAACATGATCATGTGAGCAATCTAACTTAACAGTTCTTTCCTAAATATCAATGTTTTCGTCTCATCACACCTGTAGAATACTAGGGGAGACAATACTACACACACAAAGACACACACACTTTGGCACACACAAAAACAGGCATACACACAGCCTCTAATCACAGAGCCTGCAGTGAGAGATGAGTGGATAATTACTTTGGCTTTGTGAACTTCTCTTCCAAGGGCCTGTGAAGGGAAGATGTTGTGACAGCCTCTCCTTCTCAATAATGGTCCAACAGCCTTTAATACACAACTAACACCCTGTGTGTACACACACACACACACACACACACACACACACACACACACACACACACACACACACACACACACACACACACACACACACACACACACACACACACACACACACACACACACACACACACACACACACACACACACACACACCTCTCCTTGCTAAAGAATGTTGCAGGTAACTGTCGCCGAATCTCAATGACCGCTCCATGTGTCCTGGCAGTGACAAGGCCAGATGACCATCTGCCCAAGGGGCTGGGGTGGAGGTCTGTGGGACTCTGTCCCCCTCATCAGGCAGAAACACCTCCACATTCACCTGCACTCCCACCTCCAGCACAAGATCAGATCACCACTGAGATATGAGCCTGACAGGCCTGCTTTACACTGGAGTCCTCTGGAGACACTACTGTAGCAGGCATTGAACCACCCCATCATACTGACAGCACTGATATCACACTAACACAAGAGGGAAAGATACCATGTGAATGAGTGGTCATTGAGTGGGAGGAAAAGTGTCAAGAATTTGGTCTTATGTCATATATCAGGATCTGTCATTAGTTTTACATGAGGTGTTTAGTTAGCCTAATGTAAGTCTTTCAAAAAATAAAGGAATTGAGTCTCCCATTCTGAAGTATGATGGAGAAACAGGCAAACAGAGGCAACATGTTGAACAAAGAAATGTGTCAGTTGTTTGCTGTTAAATCATCCCTGGAATTACCTGAAAGGGGCTTAATTGTGGCGTGTTCTGCTCCTAATATCTGTAAATGCTTTAGCAGGTTTGGAAGTGTAATTTATTGGCTAAATCAAGAGGAATTATGGAGAAACAGGAGGCCTGCCAATCAGAAGGAGGTGGGGTTGAAAAGATGGAGGGTGACAGCTGGCTTGTTTGAGAGTCTGTTTAGCATGAATACCACACAGTCATCTGAAACTAAAACCACACAGTCATCTGTAACTACAACCACACAGTCATCTGAAACTACAACCACACAGTCATCTGAAACTACAACCACACAGTCATCTGAAACTACAACCACACACTCATCTGAAACTACAACCACACAGTCATCTGAAACTACAACCACACAATCATCTGAAACTACTACCACACAGTCATCTGAAACTACAACCACACAGTCATTAGAAACTACAACCACACAGTCATCTGAAACTACAACCACACAGTCATCTGAAACTACAACCACACAATCATCTGAAACTACAACCACACAGTCATCTGAAACAAAAACTACACAGTCATCTGAAACTAAAACCACACAGTCATCTGAAACTAAAAACACAGTCATCTGAAACTAAAACCACACAGTCATCTGAAACTAAAACCACACAGTCATCTTAAACTACAACCACATAGTCATCTGAAACTACAACCACACAGTCATCTGAAACTAAAACCACACTGTCATCTGAAACTAAAACATGAATAATCAGAAACTAAAACCACACAGCCATCTGAAACTAAAATCACACAATCATCTGAAACTAAAACATGAATAATCAGAAACTAAAACCATACAATCATCTAAAACTTAAACCACACAGTCATCTGAAACTACAACATGAATAATCAGAAACTAAAACCACACAGTCATCTGAAACTAAAACCACACAATCATCTAAGACTAAAACCACACAGTCATCTGAAACTACAACATGAATAATCAGAAACTAAAACCACACAGTCATCTGAAACTAAAACATGAATAATCAGAAACTAAAACCACACAGCCATCTGAAACTACAACATGAATAATCAGAAACTAAAACCATACAGTCATCTGAAACTACAACCACACAGTCATCTGAAACTACAACCACACAGTCATCTGAAACTACAACCACACAGTCATCTTAAACTACAACCACACAGTCATCTGAAACTAAAACCACACAGTCATCTGAAACTAAAACCACACAGTCATCTGAAACTACAACATGAATAATCAGAAACTAAAACCATACAGTCATCTTAAACTACAACCACACAGTCATTTGAAACTAAAACCACACAGTCATCTGAAACTAAAACCACACAGTCATCTGAAACTACAACCACACAGTCATCTGAAACTAAAACCACACAGTCATCTTAAACTACAACCACACTGTCATCTGAAACTACAACCACACTGTCATCTGAAACTACAACCACACAGTCATCTGAAACTACAACCACACAGTCATCTAAACCTAAAACCACACAGTCATCTGAAACTACAACCACAGTCATCTGAAACTACAACCACACAATCATCTGAAACTACAACCACACAGTCATCTGAAACTACAACCACACAGTCATCTGAAACTACTACCACACAGTCATCTGAAACTAAAACCACACAGTCATCTGAAACTACAACCATACAGTCATCTGAAACTACAACCACATAGTCATCTGAAACTACAACCACACAGTCATCTGAAACTACAACCACACAGTCATCTGAAACTACTACCAAACAGTCATCTGAAACTACAACCACACAGTCATCTGAAACTAAAACCACACAGTCATCTGAAACTACAACCACACAGTCATCTGAAACTACAACCACACAATCATCTGAAACTACAACCACACAGTCATCTGAAACTACAACCACACAGTCATCGAAACCTAAAACCACACAGTCATCTGAAATTACAACCACAGTCATCTGAAACTACAACCACACAATCATCTGAAACTAGAACCACACAGTCATCTGAAACTACAACCACACTGTCATCTGAAACTACAACCACACAGTCATCTGAAACTAAAACCACACAGTCATCTGAAACTACAACCATACAGTCATCTGAAACTACAACCACATAGTCATCTGAAACTACAACCACACAGTCATCTGAAACTAAAACCACACAGTCATCTGAAACTACAACCACACAGTCATCTGAAACTACAACCACACTGTAATCTGAACAGGAAAACTGCATCCCCGCAATATAAAACTAGACTGAAAGACTGAAATTCAGTCAATGATGTGTCTTTGAGCCTTCTCTCAGCCCAGTACCAGAGAGCTAGTGTGTGTGAGCCTCCATCTCCATCACTAAGTCACAGTTGAATGGTGACAGACACGAATCCCTCTAAAAATGTTCTCTTCCTGGACACCATGCAAGTGGCGGAATGCTTGGTGCTTCGTGGGCGAAGGGTGGAGGGGGTAATGAGGATGTCGCCGGGGGTGCTCCTCTCCTATGCAGAACCACGGCAAACACACCTCCTTCTATGCACAACAGTCACCACTCACCACCCGGCCTGCCATTAGATTTGTGACCTGCATTTTTAATCGGGCATGGTGGGCTTTGTTACTTACGGTAGTCTCCTGTCTGGGAGGACATTAGAGCAGATCGATGGGATCTCAGGCTACGTAGTGATGAGTCGAGTCTCACGTTCACCGTGACGTCATCTGAAAAAAAAGGGCTGTTTTAGCCTGGAGAGGGGTTTTCTCTAGCACTGCTGGTGGAGCTATGGGTGTATAGGGAGACCTTAGAGGAGCACACAGCAACCGACATCCACCACTGCATTCTACTGCAGGGACGTCACAACACATCAGCCATTTTCATTCTCAGGACCCATAGATTTACACGGCGCCTATAGCACATTTCCAGAGAGACTAAAATTTCAGATGGACCTGAGGCAACACACTGGAGATAAGAATGGGGAGTGAAGATAGATGGTGGGAGAGAGAGAGAGAGAGAGAGAGAGAGATAGAGAAAGGAATAGAGACCCGGAGAGGGGAAGTGCGGCTCGGACTGCCTGCCCCTGCCTGACAGTTGACTCTGTTGAATGTGACTTTCGCAGTCTGCTGGCGGTTTGTGTGGAAGTCATCACATCTGTGACTCGGCGTTTGATTAATGAGCCTTTCAGCTTGTCTGTGCCGTGTGAGGAGGGGCCACGGCCTTATCCCAGGCATCACTGATTTATTCGCATTTGGAACAAACCACCAGACATCACACATACATGCATACAGACAACCACACACACATACACATGCACACATGCATCCACGTCCATGCACAGATGCATGCACACACACACAAACCCACACACACCCCCAAACCACACCCGCTTACAGCTAACGGAAACCTCAATATGTCAGAGCTGTCCACATGGAGAAGTGCCAAAAACACTGTGTAGAACCAACAAGACAGAAGATGTATTCCAGTAACAAGAAGGCCCTTCTGTCCCAACCCATCAGTCAGTAAGAGGGACACAACCACAAGGGAATGGAGGATAGAAAATACGTATTTTCCTCAATGACACATCACAAGCTCCTGACTTTCAAAAGTGACAGTCTTTTAAATTTCCTCCCTCAAAAGATGGAGGACAGCCAACGGCTTGAGAAACGTTGCTGCAGGAACGTCACTCTCCTTAACCTTGACAGCTCTGTTCGCCTGTGATGTCAGAGTTCGTCAAAGCACAGAACCAGATAGACACAAAGCCTCACAAAGACAAACTAACATCACCTTTAAGGCGAGTAACCGATAGTCTCTCCCCCCCAGTTTGTACAGCATCCGTGGAGAAAGAAAGACAATCATCAAACATTCTGACACAGTATTTGTTTTTATTTTATTCCCAGGGATAAAGACCACCATATGGTGGCGGTTTGGAACAGATGGTATTTTCCTACTTCCTGAAAGCACTGTGTCTATCACAGCGACTTAAAGAGTTGCTCATCCACGGCGTGGCATGGACTGGCATTTCCTATTTCCTATAAAGCACTTCAATACTATTGTTCCAAAGGCAGTAGCAATGACAATGCAGAAGGCAGTAGCAATGAAAATGCAGAAGGCAGTAGCAATGACAATGCAGAAGGCAGTAGCAATGACAATGCAGAAGGGAATCGATAATTATATGCATTAGAACTTTTGAGCTCATATGACTGTACCAAATACTGTACTTCCTAGTCCACTCAAGCATGTGTAGTATTCTATAGTATCTACTATACAGAACATAGAATAACTCACTGTAGAATTTTGAGATATGTAGGCCTATGCCTTAGTAGCTTTGAGGATGTGCTTGTGTTGTGAGGGTGTCTTCTATGGTGTCAAATCCGAACCAACAGTCCAATCAGTACTAGATGATGTGCGCGAGACACATGAAACATTATTGCGTGAGCAAACACTGTCGAGAGAGAAGAAAAGGGTCATGCGAGTGTACAGGCCAGTCAGGAGAGTAGAGGACGGTTCCCGAGAGTTCACAGGCCAGTCAGGAGAGTAGAGGATGGTTCCCGCGAGTTCATAGGCCAGTCAGGAGAGTAGAGGACGGTTCCCGTGAGTTCATAGGCCAGTCAGGAGAGCACAGGACAGTTCCTGCGAGTTCACAGGCCAGTCAGGAGAGCACAGGACAGTTCCCGCGAGTTCACAGGTCAGTCAGGAGAGCACAGGACAGTTCCCGCGAGTTCACAGGCCAGTCAGGAGAGTAGAGGACGGTTCCCGTGAGTGTACAGGCCAGTCAGGAGAGTAGAGGACGGTTCCCGTGAGTGCACAGGCCAGTCAGGAGTGTAAATTAAACCTGAGAGCTTGCAAGTGTGACTTTGAGTAAGCAGAACAACAACAACAACAAATTCATAAAAAATACATATAGAACTTTAATCATAGAAACGTGATTCAAACTTGTATTTTGTTTTTTTATGCATTCAATTATCCACCAGCAATAGTCAATTGTCATTGTCAAGATTTCGCTTTCAATTTCTCAAATTGCCGTCTCTCTCTCGCCTTTGGGTTTGGATTCCAGGCTAATGGGGGGCGGGCTTACAGGCGGGTACGTGTCTAGAAACCTTAGATTGGTCACTTTCACTGAAGTGATGGACGAACTAACAAATTCCTGCCATTGGCCAGTCCAGTGTTGGGACTGGTTATTACGAGCGTTCTGTTTGCGATGCACTGCAGAGCAGTCTGTTCAGCACGCTAGCCGGGTTGAGCAGTGAACTCCAAGCAACTTGGGGAACCCAGCAGCAGGATAACTAAATAGGCATACTATACCTTGAGGTGAGTGGAATCTACGTGCTAAACTTAGCTAGTACGTACACTATGAACCCTATAAGCTGCAGGTAGCCTAGTGGATAAAACCCGAGCCAACTGTGTGAAAAATCTGTCAATGTGTCCTTGAGCGAGGCACTTCATCCTAGTTGCTCAAAGGTAAACAAAGAAGCTAAATGCTACATGCAATGTGCAATTCTGGGATGATAGTCTGTGGATGAACAATGCAAAGTCCATGGATGAGAGGACCAGGTGGATGGTTGGTGAGGGCCATGACACAGGGGAAGAAACAGTTCAGGTGGAAGGAGGTTTTGGTCGTGAATGACCTCTCAGCACACCGGACAATCTGTTGCAGTGATAGAGTGGGTGAGGAGGTCCTCTGCCTCATTGGTGTAGTGGTCCAGGGCGATGAAGTAGAACTCTGACTCCACCTGATCAAATGTGTTCTCTACACACACTGACCTGTCTCCTGAGTAGAAACCTGACTCTACCTCGTCAAATGTGTTCTCTACACACACTGACCTGTCTCCTGAGTAGAAACCTGACTCCACCTGATCAAATGTGTTCTCTACACACACTGACCTGTCTCCTGAGTAGAAACCTGACTCTACCTCGTCAAATGTGTTCTCTACACACACTGACCTGTCTCCTGAGTAGAAACCTGACTCCACCTGGTCAAATGTGTTCTCTACACACACTGACCTGTCTCCTGAGTAAAAACCTGACTCCACCTGGTCAAATGTGTTCTCCACACACACTGACCTGTCTCCTGAGTAGAAACCTGACTCCACCTGGTCAAATGTGTTCTCTACACACACTGACCTGTCTCCTGAGTAGAAACCTGACTCTACCTCGTCAAATGTGTTCTCTACACACACTGACCTGTCTCCTGAGTAGAAACCTGACTCCACCTGGTCAAATGTGTTCTCTACACACACTGACCTGTCTCCTGAGTAAAAACCTGACTCCACCTGGTCAAATGTGTTCTCTACACACACTGATCTGTCTCCTGAGTAGAAACCTGACTCCACCTGGTCAAATGTGTTCTCTACACACACTGACCTGTCTCCTGAGTAGAAACCTGACTCCACCTGGTCAAATGTGTTCTCTCTACACACACTGACCTGTCTCCTGAGTAGAAACCTGACTCCACCTGGTCAAATGTGTTCTCTACACACACTGACCTGTCTCCTGAGTAGAAACCTGACTCCACCTGGTCAAACGTGTTCTCTACACACACTGACCTGTCTCCTGAGTAGAAACCTGACTCCACCTGGTCAAATGTGTTCTCTACACACACTGACCTGTCTCCTGAGTAGAAACCTGACTCTACCTCGTCAAATGTGTTCTCTACACACACTGACCTGTCTCCTGAGTAGAAACCTGACTCTACCTCATCAAATGTGTTCTCTACACACACTGACCTGTCTCCTGAGTAGAAACCTGACTCCACCTGGTCAAATGTGTTCTCTACACACACTGACCTGTCTCCTGAGTAGAAACCTGACTCTACCTCGTCAAATGTGTTCTCTACAGACACTGACCTGTCTCCTGAGTAGAAACCTGACTCCACCTGGTCAAATGTGTTCTCTCTACACACACTGACCTGTCTCCTGAGTAGAAACCTGACTCTACCTCGTCAAATGTGTTCTCTACACACACTGACCTGTCTCC
This sequence comes from Salvelinus fontinalis, assembly GCF_029448725.1. Lineage (NCBI taxonomy): Eukaryota > Metazoa > Chordata > Actinopteri > Salmoniformes > Salmonidae > Salvelinus > Salvelinus fontinalis. Next base: position 25,717,696 of record NC_074668.1, on the reverse strand, counting down.
TGAGTAGAAACCTGACTCTACCTCGTCAAATGTGTTCTCTACACACACTGACCTGTCTCCTGAGTAGAAACCTGACTCTACCTGGTCAAATGTGTTCTCTACACACACTGACCTGTCTCCTGAGTAGAAACCTGACTCTACCTCGTCAAATGTGTTCTCTACACACACTGACCTGTCTCCTGAGTAGAAACCTGACTCCACCTGGTCAAATGTGTTCTCTACACACACTGACCTGTCTCCTGAATAGAAACCTGACTCTACCTGGTCAAATGTGTTCTCTACACACACTGACCTGTCTCCTGAGTAGAAACCTGACTCTACCTCGTCAAATGTGTTCTCTACACACACTGACCTGTCTCCTGAGTAGAAACCTGACTCCACCTGGTCAAATGTGTTCTCTACACACACTGACCTGTCTCCTGAATAGAAACCTGACTCCACCTGGTCAAATGTGTTCTCTACACACACTGACCTGTCTCCTGAGTAGAAACCTGACTCCACCTGGTCAAATGTGTTCTCTACACACACTGACCTGTCTCCTGAGTAGAAACCTGACTCTACCTCGTCAAATGTGTTCTCTACACACACTGACCTGTCTCCTGAGTAGAAACCTGACTCTACCTCGTCAAATGTGTTCTCTACACACACTGACCTGTCTCCTGAGTAGAAACCTGACTCCACCTGGTCAAATGTGTTCTCTACACACACTGACCTGTCTCCTGAGTAGAAACCTGACTCTACCTCGTCAAATGTGTTCTCTACAGACACTGACCTGTCTCCTGAGTAGAAACCTGACTCCACCTGGTCAAATGTGTTCTCTCTACACACACTGACCTGTCTCCTGAGTAGAAACCTGACTCTACCTCGTCAAATGTGTTCTCTACACACACTGACCTGTCTCCTGAGTAGAAACCTGACTCTACCTCGTCAAATGTGTTCTCTACACACACTGACCTGTCTCCTGAGTAGAAACCTGACTCTACCTGGTCAAATGTGTTCTCTACACACACTGACCTGTCTCCTGAGTAGAAACCTGACTCTACCTCGTCAAATGTGTTCTCTACACACACTGACCTGTCTCCTGAGTAGAAACCTGACTCCACCTGGTCAAATGTGTTCTCTACACACACTGACCTGTCTCCTGAATAGAAACCTGACTCTACCTGGTCAAATGTGTTCTCTACACACACTGACCTGTCTCCTGAGTAGAAACCTGACTCCACCTGGTCAAATGTGTTCTCTACACACACTGACCTGTCTCCTGAGTAGAAACCTGACTCCACCTGATCAATGTGTTCTCTACACACACTGACCTGTCTCCTGAGTAGAAACCTGACTCTACCTCGTCAAATGTGTTCTCTACACACACTGACCTGTCTCCTGAGTAGAAACCTGACTCTACCTGGTCAAATGTGTTCTCTACACACACTGACCTGTCTCCTGAGTAGAAACCTGACTCTACCTCGTCAAATGTGTTCTCTACACACACTGACCTGTCTCCTGAGTAGAAACCTGACTCCACCTGTTCAAATGTGTTCTCTACACACACTGACCTGTCTCCTGAGTAAAAACCTGACTCTACCTCGTCAAATGTGTTCTCTCTACACACACTGACCTGTCTCCTGAGTAGAAACCTGACTCTACCTGGTCAAATGTGTTCTCTCTACACACACTGACCTGTCTCCTGAATAGAAACCTGACTCTACCTCGTCAAATGTGTTCTCTCTACACACACTGACCTGTCTCCTGAGTAGAAACCTGACTCCACCTCGTCAAATGTGTTCTCTCTACACACACTGACCTGTCTCCTGAGTAGAAACCTGACTCCACCTCGTCAAATGTGTTCTCTACACACACTGACCTGTCTCCTGGGTAGAAACCTGACTCTACCTGGTCAAATGTGTTCTCTACACACACTGACCTGTCTCCTGAGTAGAAACCTGACTCTACCTGGTCAAATGTGTTCTCTCTACACACACTGACCTGTCTCCTGAGTAGAAACCTGACTCTACCTCGTCAAATGTGTTCTCTACACACACTGACCTTTCTCCTGAATAGAAACCTGACTCCACCTGGTCAAATGTGTTCTCTACACACACTGACCTGTCTCCTGAGTAGAAACCTGACTCTACCTCGTCAAATGTGTTCTCTCTACACACACTGACCTGTCTCCTGAGTAGAACTGGAGAGAGAGGAAAGAAATGTCAGAGACAGATTTCAATTGCAGTTTTAAGGTTTTAACATCTTAATGTTGAAATCGAGGTAGCAGTCCATTTTAAGACTGCTGTATCAAAAGAGGAAACTATGGTTATTAATTCAGCCAAGTCAGCGATAACAAGATGTGTGACTGGACTAAGACGAGCAGTAGGGCAATTCCACGGTAACAGAGTGATGCTGACAGTCATATTTTTCACTTTAAAATGTATGTCAAACAAATACCAATGATTTCAAAGTGAAACAAACCAAGGACTGCTTTTTAACAATTTGCAATCATTGGTTGCAAGGTATGGATGGCATTGTTTTGTTTCCGTCTCTATCATTCATTTTTTAAAACACAGGGAACAACCGAACTCTGACCAATCAGTTGCTAGTTTTCTTATGGGCGTGGTATTGCACCAAGGTTGGCGTGGATAAAGAAGACGCAGCCCTATCCCTCATCCATGGCTGCCTGACCAACCAGTTCACAATACCATCATCATCATCATCTCCCAGTGAAGAGCAAGGACATGTGTGGATCGTCTTCTGTGTGAGTTTTAATTGAAACCCAAACAAAGGGCTCGAGCTTCTTTTGAACACTGTGTAGAGGCTTTAAGATGGATAGCACAATGAGAGGTCACCCAACAAATAGATTGATGCAGGGAGAATCTGTTCAACACAGGAGGGTTATTCTCATTCAGTCATTTGAATCCGCAGAGCGTCAGGGGAACAAAAGCCCTATCCTTGATGGTGGAGAGCAAGCCAGGGCATCAAACAGAACACGCCGTGCACCTCGGCATTGTGAAATCAGCCGCTGAACCTGCTTTAATAGTTCAGTGTGTAAGAAGTGGCAGTGTGATTACTACATTTAATACGGTGTAAATGTGGCCTATTGATTTATTAATCCATGCTTTACATATAAACTCCTTACATAGGAGGTGGTCAAGGCTGGTACTGTATAATATATAGTTACACTGAACATGTAGCCATATGACAGCTGCTGCTCATTGAAACTCTGCTCTGAATATGTTGCCATCACTCAAGTGAACTACATCCCCTGAAACCATAAACTGGGCATACTGTATGTTATCTGAAGTATTTTGTCCATGAAAAAGTGTGTATTCAACTTTTAGTAATACTAATGATAATCATAATATATGGATTTTACAGCCCTTGTCTTAGACTTTTACAAGTTACTCTGAATAAGGCTGTCTGCTATATGATGAAAATGACCAATACTAAATGTGAGGTAACTTGTCGTTTTTGGGGGTGATAGTGGGAGGGTCTGTCCTAGTTATCAGGTAGCAGGACTGGAGGGCTAGAGAGGACTAATCAGGCTGGTTCTGTTGAAAAGCTCCTTCTGGATATGATAGATGACATGTTGGCTACAGAGCGTACAGTGACAGATGAAAAAGACTGGGAACACACACTGTAGAAATCCACTCTGCTCATGTTGGCCTCAACTACAGCGTCAAGGTAGCCGAGTGTGTGTGTGCGCGTGTGTGTGTGTGTACATGTGTGTTCTGTCCTGTAATGAAGCCATCCCACCAGTGATTAACCAGGGCTCCTGTACGCGACTGACATGTTACTCATAACCCCTCCATTATAATGTGATCTAAAGCCCAGAAACTGGAAGTAACATGCCGCTGGGCTGGGCTGGTCTGGGCTGGTCTGGGCAGGTCTGGGCTGGGCTGGTCTGGGCTGGTCTGGGCTGGTCTGGGCTGGTCTGGGCTGGTCTGGGCTGGGCTGGTCTGGGCTGGTCTGGGCTGGTCTGGGCTGGTCTGGGCTGGTCTGGGCAGGTCTGGGCTGGGCTGGTCTGGGCTGGTCTGGGCTGGTCTGGGCTGGTCTGGGCTGGTCTGGGCTGGGCTGGTCTGGGCTGGTCTGGGCTGGTCTGGGCTGGGCTGGTCTGGGCTGGTCTGGGCTGGTCTGGGCAGGGCTGGGGACTCACACACAAGGAGACTGGTTAAAGTCCTCTCAATGACAATGAGGAAGATGAGTTAGTGGAGAGCGCAAAGTCTGAAGCTGGAATGACAGCAAACTAGCTGCGTTTCGTATTTTTTTTTACTGCAATTTCTTTGTTTATGTCCTTAAAAATAATGCTGATCCATGATTTCGACTGGCTGAAAAACCTGACAGCCTGTCTGTTTCGTCCCGACTCCTAACACGTTCATTACCATGGGATAGATGGAGTTCAATATTGAAACAATGTTGCAAATGTCGGAGAGATAGACAGCAAGGCTATTACAGATCTCCACTGCTGGTCTTAAAGAAATAATGGATCATGTGTAGATGCTTTATACAGTGTAGATCTCGTGTATAAATGGCCTGGCTGAGCTGATGAAACAGTCGATTGTGCAGCCAGATGGAACAGAGTAAATAGACATTTCAACGTCATAGATTTAGGTGGTAACTTGCAGTTTTAACCAATCAGCATCCAGGATTAGACCCAACCGTTGTATAATCTCATACACATTGTCAACGTGATCTACATTTATTATTATCCTCATCATCATAATGGTCATCCTCGTCATCATAAGAGGCATCCTCATCATCATAAGAGGCATCCTCATCATCAAAAGAGGCATCCTCATCATCATAAGAATTATCCTCATCATCATAAGAATCATCCTGATCATCATAAGAGTCATCCTCATCATCATAAGAGTCATCCACATCATCATAAGAGTCATCCTCATCATCATAAGTAATCCTCATCAGCATAAGTCATCCTCATCATCATAAAAGTTATCCTCATCATCATAAGAATCATCCTCATCATCATAAGAGATCCTCATCAACATAAGTGGCATCCTCATCATCATAAGAGGCATCCTCATCATCATAATAGTCATCCTCATCATCATAAGTCATCCTCATCATCATAAGTGGCATCCTCATCATCATAAGAATCATCCTCATCATCATAAGAGTTATCATCATCATCATAAGAGTCATCCTCATCATCACAAGAGTCATCCTCATCATCATAAGTGTCATTCTCATCATCATAAGTGTCATCCTCATAAGAGTCATCCTCATCATCACAAGAGTCATCCTCATCATCATAAGTGGCATCCTCATCATCATAAGAATCATCCTCATCATCATAAGAGTTATCATCATCATCATAAGAGTCATCCTCATCATCATAAGTGTCATCCTCATAAGAGTCATCCTCATCATCATAAGAATCATCCTCATCCTCATCATCATAAGAATCATCCTCATCATCATAAGAGTTATCCTCATCATCATAAGAATCATCCTCATCATGATAAGAGTCATCCTCATCATCATAATGGTCATCCTCATCATCATAAGAGTACTCCTCATCATCATACGAGTCATCCTCATCAACATAAGAGTCATCTTCATCATCATAAGAATCATCCTCATCATCATAAGAGTAATCCTTATCATCATAAGAGTTATCCTCATCAACATAATAGTCATCCTCATCATCATAAGAGCCATCCTCATCATCATAAGAGTCATCATCATAATAGTCATCCTATTTCAACTACAATATCATGGACTTCCTCGATCAGATCCACATCAGAATTTATTTCTCCACCATAGAGGAGAGAGCTACCATGGAAAACTTTCACAGCTTATACTAGAGTTATCCAGCAAACTTATTTTCTGAGCGACTCAGTCAAATCCAAATCCAGTTGGTAATCCAAAGTAAACCTGATTCTCTCTCAACAAAGAGCAGACTAATGAGACAAAGTAGACAATCTTTCTACGCTTTTACTGAAAGATTACGCTGAATTATGAATTATATAATATGGTCTCCCTCTCTCTCTCTCTCCCTCCCTTCCTCTTTTTCTTTTCATGACAGAATTATTTATATTTTCTCTGTCGCTCTCTCCCTCTCTTTCTCCCTCTCTTTTTCCCTCTCTCTTGTTTTCTTTCTCTCTCCCTCTCTTACCCACTGTCCAACTCCCCCTCGCTCATTCTCTCTCTCATACAGTTCAGTCGTCCCCATTCAGGGCCATTCATGAATAATCCTTGCAGTAATTTGGCTCAGAAGTTGCCTGACAGGATCTGTTTTTAAAGGTCCAATTCAGCCTTTTTCATCTCAATATCAAATAATTTCTAGGAAGCAAATAAGTACTTACTCTGATTGTTCTCGATTAAAATTGTCAAAAATAAACAAAAACAGTTTCTTAGCAAAGAGCAATTTCAAAAGCAAGAATTTTTGTAGGACTGTCTAGGAGTGGTCTGAGTGGGGAGGGGAAAACTGAAAACTAGCTGATATTGGAAGGGAGGTTTGGAACTCTCTTTCTTATTGGTCTATTAACTAATGTACCACCTGGTGATGTCCATCCCACCAAAACAGGGTGACATTTCAGGGAGTCTTTACACTCAAAAGATAGCCCTTACACTCTTACACTCAAAAGATATTATCTTCATCTTTACAATTTCACAGTATTATTCCAATCTCATTATGTGCAGTATATAAAACACAGGAAAATCTGAACTGAAACATCTGCACTAGGCCTTTAACACGTGTAACAAAGTGTTGGTGGCGGTGACGGGGCAGGGGCTGAGGGGAGTAGGGGAACAGGCTGAGCCCAGGGACATAGATTCAGTGCACTCTTATTAGAACGGTGTCCAAGCAGAGATGCAGCGCTTGCCCTTTGTTAGAAGGTGCGTGTAACAATGAGGGTGATTTAAAATGGATTTCATGTAGCCGGCGAGACAAGGTGCTCTAGCCTTACGGTAGCCTGACAGCTCGCAGGGTGACAGCTGTGAATTGAGGGTTGTGTGCGGGCTGAAGTATTGCTGCCTAATATGTGTTACCTACCTGTATAAATATTTATATGCCCCTGTACAGAGTGGGGGAGGAGGGAGAAGGAGGGTATAGTTGCACCGCTTCAATCAGTTGACAAAAGGACTAAACTAGCCCCCTTGACCCAGTTGATAACAACCCCTTCAAGGCCAGGGGCCTCGGTGACTGGACCTTTAGACCTTTATCACCACACATTACAAACTCATCATACACACAAATTAAAACAACAATATTTTAGTCATTTAGCAGAGACTTATCCTGAGCAACTAGGGTTTAAGTAACTTGCTCAAGATTTTTCATCTAGTCAACTCGGTGATTCAAACCAGCCCAATGATCTTAATCTCTAGGCCACCCACACCCGCACCCACACCCACACCCGCACACGCACAAACACACGGTCAGTAGGACAGAGGAGAGGGCCAGGAGTTTTTCCTGGGCTGGTGTCAGTAAGGACTCGTGGCCATAACCTTGCCCCATACCTCACACAACTCTACATTTCACTCACACTCCTCACAAAGGTTGATACAGTAACCTAAATCTTGACAAGTGAAGACCTTCATCTCGTTCTTTTCTAAGAACGGTATACTCTTCCTCTGTTTGCTGTCTCTCTTCTCTTCTGTGAAACTCACAGGAGCCCCGGTCTTTTGAAAAGTAAGAGTGAGAAGTCACCATGCACATAAGGTGTTCCCTGATGATTGAGGGTTGTCTAGTCTGAAGTTTGAATGAAAGGGGGATCTGGGGAAATAAACTTGTAAAACAGAAACTGAACCACCTATGTATTGTACGTTTATGTACCGTAGACACCCCCCCTCCCCATACCCACACACACCCACACACACACACACACATCGGCCCTGCCTCTCCATTACCCCATCAGTCTTTCAGTTCTTCGCTAGCCACTGAAGACCCTCCCTCCTCCCTCTCTCCCCCCCTTTCTCTCCCTATCTCCCTCTATCCACCACACCTACTGTACAGCGGTGACATGACAGGCAGTAGTTAGCTACCATTCAGCATGTGTAGAGATGTAGCCAAAGATATTGGCACCCTTGCTCTTTTCTTCAATTTTCCTTTCAAATAAGTAAAAGAAACCAAAAAAAACTTTTCTTCACCACACCTTGTTGTTGGATTTTCAACATTGCATAACCAATTCACTTTTTGTAAACTTATGTTTACAATTTGTATTTAGAAATGAAAGGAAAATGGAATAGACAAACTATTGGCATTCCTGAGCAACCCGCGGGGCACAGACGTCAATTCAACGTCTATTCCACATTGGTTCAACGTCAATTTGAAACAATGTTTATTCAACCAGTGTGTGCCCAGTGGGTAGTAGTAGTTGGTTGCACAGCGTTTGGCCAACATCATTTCAGACAAATGCGTCTTATAGCCATCAATGAGGATGCAATCCACCAACTGATGTGTTCAGCTCTCTCCATAGGTTATGAATATGATTCCCGTCTGGAGTCTCCGATTAGGGAGGAGGAGGAGGAGGAGGAGGAGGAGGAGGAGGGAAAAGTAGCTGATTTCATGATGTGCATGTTCAAGGCCCCCAGTACCAGAGGCAGCAAAGAATCAATGGTGTTCTTCTCATTGAATGCTTCATTTGGTTGTCAGTAAAAACAGTGCTTTGCAAATAGCTCAAATTTAGTTAAATTTAACCACAGAACATTTCCCCGAAGATTTAGGCTTGTTTAGGTGAGTTTTTAAGAAGTTCAATCAGGCTTTCTTCTGTCTCCTTTAGAAGCGGAGTCTTCCTATGTTTACCAATGACCAAATGAAGCATTGAAGAAAATAACACCCCCCTTATGCCAATAATTTTGTTAATGCCGTTGGTCTTTGCCCAGCTAGCACATAACATTCTGAGAACCATATGTTTCTTAGAGCTTAGTGAGAGTATTGTTGTCCAATGGTTATTTTGCATTCAACCTTCTCACAACTTCTTGGTGCTTCATTATTTTCACAGAAAGTTTACTAAATGTTCAAACATGGTTACACCTCATTTCAATGTTGGTAATGTTCTAGGAACTTTATCCAAATGGTTTGACAATGGGAATGTTCAAAGAATAGTTGAGAGAACGTTAAGAAACAATGGGAATTTCAGTACTTCACCATAACGTTTCCTATGTTAAGAAAATGTTCCATAAAAACCACAGGGAAACTTTAGAAATATTCAGAGAACGTTCTAAGAATGTTATTAAAAACATATACATTCCGTTCCCAGCATCAACAAAACTCTCTGTCCTCTATCTTGTTAAGTGTGTTCAGGTGTGTTGGCCTCACTCACTAATTGGCCACATCTTAATGGCCTGATCTTAATGAGTGTTTTTTCCCTTTGAAATGGAGTTTGTTTGAATAGACTAAAATGACCAGCTTCATAAGCGTAAAAAAACATGGCATGCTAGAAATGTGTTTGCATGATTAATGCCTAAGGAATTGTCCTATCGGTGCTTGGAGTAAAAAAAAGTGAAACCAAAATAAGCTAGAAGCGTTATTAAAAGTCTTACTGAAACATTCAGTGAAAAGAAAGTTATTCAAAAACCTATCATTTCTGTTCTCAAAGCATTAATAAAACCTCCCATGAACATTTTCAAGGAACCAGAGTAGACTGTCCTCAGAAACTCACTGCAACCTAAAAATAAATGTTCCCAGAATAGGCAAAATGTTCACTTCAGTTCACAGAACATTTAAAAATAGTTTTACCACTCAGGAAACATATGGCTTCATTACCAGAACCAATGTTAAACCAAAAATGTACGTTCCCACAACTTACAAGGAACCAAAGGAGCTAGCTGGGTGTTCTCTTAAATTAAAAATGTAAACTTAAGTTTACAAAAATAAAAGGGGTTCTGCAATGTTGGAGTATGGAGACCAATTTGAACCTCAATTCTTTCTTATTTTTGAAGAAATAGGGAATTATTTAAGAAAAGTGCAAGGGTGCCACATTTTTTGTATGTGGGTAGGACGGAGAGACAAGAGGGAGGCGCCGTTACCTGTTGGCCAGTAGCGTTTTCAAGGTCAATCGACCCATCCCCTGGTAAATTGGCAGTAGCATGGCCCAGTCCGAGGCCCATTCTTCTCCCATGGCTGCCTGTTGATGTATGAGGGGACGTATTGTTAGTTATTAATCACAGTTAATATGATCAGTAAATTACAGCTCCAGCTGGGGTGGACTAACTAAGGAGGAGGGGTTCCTGAACGAGGACGCAGACACGTCATATCAATCATCTCTGCACAAGAAGGTTTTTATTCCAATAAGACAGCAATTCATTTATAAATCCATTGGGGGGGATATAGCCATCATTTATAAAAAGATAAATACATTTTGTGAGGGGAGTCGTTACTCTTCGAACTGTTTTGCCGTGGCACACTGCCCAGCACCCCTCCCTCTATCTCTCTTTCTCTCCCTTTCTCTACCTGTCTCTCTCTCTATATATCTCTCTCTCTCTACCCCCCTTCTCTCCCTCCTTTGTGTGCAGGGAAGAACAGCACTGTGTCGGAAAGGCAAATACAAATCTGATTGCTTTGATTGCCAAAATGTCACGCTTAACTCCAGGCTGAGTTTTATTGACAAAAGGAGGGGAAGGCGACTTCGGCACCCCTCCCTCCTCCTGCTCCTCCTCCTCCTCTCCCCTTCTCCTCCTCCCCCCTTCCCTCACCTCCCCCAGACGTGATTGATGGATCTGGATTTTCTCTCCTTCCTCCATTTGATTTGACAAACAACACAGGCACCTAAAGCGGAGAAGGCATTCTAATCATTCTCTTAATAGGGTGTTTCTATGCAAAGCTATGCAGCTTCCTGTGATAAGGAGGAAAACAGAGAGCCAGAGGATTATAGTGTGCCTGCTCTGGAGAACAATAGCAGCAAAACAGGTATTTCAGAAGGCATCAGAACAGCATCAATGCGTCCCAAAGAGGCAGAGAGAGAGAACAATTCTCAGAAAATATGTGACGTTGTTGATTGTTTTTTATGATATCGCTGGTTTGTCCCATGACAGAAAAGTTCTCACGTTGAACTACCTGTAGCTCCTAAAATATTCTATAAAGCTCAGGGGAGGAAGGTTGGGGTAAGGGGCTTCAGCTCAAATCCTTGAAGAGCTGTGCTTTAAAAGTCCTCCTTTTTTAAATGGTAAAACTTCCCTCTTCTCTTTCATCTTTTAAAGTGTCTTTGGTCTCCCTCACAGACTAAATCCTGTTCTGAGAGAGATAGACCTATGGAGAATAGTGAGGTTCATCTCCAAAAAGCGCTGGCAACTTCTGAGACTGTCACTACACCCATCTCACCGGACAGTACTCCTCATTCCAACATCCCTTTAGTGGCCTTGACACAAAGTTAAACATACATACACTACGGGTCAAACGTTTTAGAACACAGACTCATTTAAGGGTTTTTCCTTATTTTTACTATTTTCTACATTGTAGAACAATAGTGAAGACATCAAAACTATGAAATCACCCATATGGAATCATGTAGTAACCAAAAAACTGTTAAACAAATCAAAATATATTTTATATTTGAGATTCTTCAAAAAGCCACCCTTTGCCTTGATGACAGCGTTGCACACTCTTGACATTCTCTCAACCAGCTTCACCTGGAATTCTTTTCCAACACTCTTGAAGGAGTTCCCACATATGCTGAGCACTTGTTGTCTGCTTTTCCTTCAATCTGCCATCCGACTCATCCCAAACCATCTCAATTTGGTTGAGGTTGGGGGATTGTGGAGGCCAGGTCATCTGTTATTTCATAGTTTTAATGTCTTCACTATTATTCTAAAATGTAGAACATAGTAAAAATAAAGAAAAACCCTGTAATGAGTAGCTGTTCTAAAACTTTCGACCGGTAGTGCACATACATTCCAAACCAACTTTAGTGTCCCACAAAGTTAAACATCCATACAATACATGTACGCTATCACAAATGCACGTACACACACACACACATTTACTAAATACTCTCAAATTCTTATATATTGAAATTACTTTGAAACATTTACGTTTGCATTGTGTGTGAAATACAAAATACAGCTTTCAAGTGAAACAATGGTGCTAAAAAGTTAAGAATTGACAGCGGTCAACCTGTTGCTGCCGATGTGGTCAAACTTGTGGAGGGGGTTGAACTGGGGTGAGGGGTACTGTCTGATTCCAGGGCAAAGATCATTGTCTGAGGAGACTCATCTGGGGGGTCACTGGACGCACACAGCTTGGAGCTCAACAGTGGCTTGAGAGAGAGAGTGAGCAAGAGAAAGAGAGAGAGAGAATGAGAGAGAGAGAGGTCAAAGAGTTTGACTTTGACACTTCTTCCCAAGATCTCGGGGACAAATACAGCCGCCTTAAAAGATAATTATCTGGAAGGACACTTTGCTATTTTCAATCCCTGATTGAAATAATTACAGTTCCAGACATTATGGACACTGGGATGCTCTCTTTCCACCTATCACCTGTCTGTTTGACCCAACAAAAGTAGGAACTAATCACTTTCAGACTGTTGGCATAAACTCATAAATAAATGTCCTCTCACTGTTAACGGGATAAATTTTTTGCAAACTTAACATATGTAAATATATGTATGAACATAACAAGATTCCACAACTGAGACAAACTGAACAAGTTGCACAGACATGTGACTAACAGAAATTGAATAATGTTTCCCTAAAAAAAGTGGGGGTCAAAATCAAAAGTTACAGTCAGTATCTGGTGTGGCCACCAGCTGCATTAAGTACTGCAGTGCATCTCCTCCTCATGGACTGCACCAAATTTGCCAGTTCTTGCTGTGAGATGTCACCCCACTCTTCCACCAAGGCACCTGCAAGTTCCCGGACATTTCTGGGGGGAATGGCCCTAGCCCTCACCCTCCGATCCAACAGGTCCCAGACGTGCTCAATGGGATTGAGATCCGGGCTCTTCACTGACCATGGCAGAACACTGATATTCCTGTCTTGCAGGAAATCACGCACAGAATGAGCAGTATGGCTGATGGCATTGGCATGCTGGAGGGTCATGTCAGGATGAGCCTGCAGGAAGGTTACCACATGAGGGAGGAGGATGTCTTCCCTATAACGCACAGCGTTGAGATTGCCGACCATCACCCCTGGTGAAACAAACCACAAATCGTCAGTGAAGAGCACTTTTTCCAGTCCTGTCTGGTTCAGCGACGGTGGGTTTGAAGTTGTTTCCGGTGATGTCTGGTGAGGACCTGCCTTACAACAGGCCTACAAGCCCTCAGTCCAGCCTCTCTCAGCCTATTGCAGACAGTCTGAACACTGATGGAGGGATTGTGCGTTTCTGGTGTAACTCAGGCAGTTTTTGTTGCCATCCTGTACCTGTCCCGCAGGTGTGATGTTCGTATGTACCGATCTTGTGCAGGTGTTGTTACACGTGGTCTGCCACTGCGAGGACGATCAGCTGTCTGTCCTGTCTCCCTGTAGCGCTGTCTTAGGCGTCTCACAGTACGGACATTGCAATTCATTGCCCTGGCCACATCTGCGGTCCTCAGGCCTCCTTGCAGCATGCCTAAGGCACGTTCACGCAGATGAGCAGGGACCCTGGGCATCTTTCTTTTGGTGTTTTTCAGAGTCAGTAGAAAGGCCTCTTTAGTGTCCTAAGTTTTCATAACTGTGACCTTAATTGCCTACAGTCTGTAAGCTGTTAGTGTCTTAACGACCGTTCCACAGGTGCATGCTCATTAATTGTTTATGGTTCATTGAACAAGCATGGGAAACAATGTTAAACTCTTTACATTGAAGATCTGTGAAGTTATTAGGATTTTTATGAATTATCTTTGATAGACAGGGTATTTCTTTGCTGAGCTTAGTTCCACACACCTCTCTCTCTCTATCTGTCTCTGTCTCCATCTTTCTCTGACTCTCTCTCTCTCTGTCTCTCTGTCTCTCTCCCTGATTGATTGGCACAACAAAATAAATTAATCAGACCTTTCCAGAAACAGAAAAGGAAATACAGGAGAAAGGGAGAGGAAAAGTATATGTATAGATATCCAGACAGAGAGAGAGATAACTATTTTATTGCAAGATCTCTACCTTCATTACTACGATGTAACCTTTGCTATGGTTTTGTATAAGCAGGAGAGGAGGAAGAGTCTTTCTTGGGCGTGAACAGAGGCACCCCAGTGTGGATCCCCCCTTCAGGTCAGCCCAGCCCACCCTGACCTGCCCATCCTTGTCTTGACCTTGTCTGGGTAGTGGAAGCTGCTACGAGAGGGTACTCTGGAGCCTGTTTGGGCCTCACCCCCTGCCGGCTACAAACAACATCCCTCTACCACTCACTGAGTCTGACCGTTGTGGAAGAAGCAGGAGCTTAAGAGATTTTAATGGACAAAGTAAACTATATTTCTGTAAGCCAGCAAAAGAAAAAGGACAATAGCAAAGAAGATCTATGAAGGTCTTTGGACTCCTGTCATCTGTCCTCCTCTCACCCACTCTTCCCCTCCCTTCCTCCATCTCATCAACCCCATCCCTCACACATGCTACACAATAGGTCCGGGAAGGACAGTGGATGCTACAGTGTGATGTTGTCAGAGGAGGGCCGTCTGTGTCTTAGCCAGGCAGTCAGGCAGCAGAAGGTTCCAGCGGTAACCCCCCATATCTTCACCCTCTCCCCCTATCCGCTAACCCTCTCCCCCTATCCGCTAACCCTCTCCCCCTATCCGCTAACCCTCTCCCCCTATCCGCTAACCCTCTCCCCCTATCCGCTAACCCTCTCCCCCTATCCGCTAACCCTCTCCCCCTATCCGCTAACCCTCTCCCCAGAGCAGTCACCGACCCCAGGCGAGCAGCCACCTAATTGTGGGGGAGAGGGAGTGTTTCCTTACCTCATTGGCTTGGATGATGTGATAGATTTGCCTCAGATACTCAGTGCCACCTGGTTTGTGGCAAATCTCCAAGACTATCAGCCCTATTTTCTGCTCAGCCGCATCAGCCACACCTCTGCCATCACTGCCACCCCTCTCCTGTGGAACGCCACTCTCCATCCACTCAGACGCACTGAAAGAGGGAGCAAGAGAGATGGAAATAGAGATAGAGAGGGGAGGGTGAAAGAGTGTTGAACAAAGACAGAAAGAAGGAGGTAGAAGAAACAAAAGAACATAGTTGCCATGAACATCTGCTACCTGAACATTGCGTTTCTTAGGAATGCCACACTGCGTTCTGTTGTGAGTGACTGACCCAATGCTTGAATCACAAGCTGTATTATATGAATGCTTTATGCTTTAAAAACATATAGGAGAGTTCAAGGTTTGGCCTTTTATTTTCTAGCTGCATTGAAAGTTACAGCGCTACTGTTCTTACTTTCCATTGAACGTTTCACTTCCCGGCCAATTTCAAAACCATTTGTATGGATCTCTTTCCTCAGCACTGAGGTGTCTATTGTAAGTGATCAGTGTAAAGAATGTAAATCATGGATACACAGTATGTTCTGTTCTACCATATTCTTCACATGGAGGTGTTTAAACCATCCAGAGGCCAAGGCCTGCCGGGATGAAGCAGTTATACAGAAGTGATGTGTGTGTCCGTGTGTATGTGTGTGGGTGATATCTGCTGGGCAAATCTGAATGAGTGTGTGTCAAGGTGACACACACACACACACACACACACACACACACACACACACACACACACACACACACACACACACACACACACACACACACACACACACACACACACACACACACACACACACACACACACACACACACACACACACACACACACACACACACACACACACACACACACCGCCCTACCCTGACAGTGGCCCGAGTCATTTCCCTGCCCTTCCTACATTCCTCACCATTTCCACGACGCCTGCCGTCTGTCAAACACTCTCCTCCGTCCGGATAGACTTCCTGTCATTGTTTTCCCCCTCATTCCCTCTCTCTTCCTCTTCTTTTTGTAATTATAAGGTGGCAGAAACAGTGTCGCCTGTCAGGCAGCCTTTGGCAGCTGTGACATTGAGAGAGGCGGGCCAGGCCCTTCCTTCTCCTCCTGGTAACAGGGCCGTGCATCCGTGTCAGCACCTGCTCTGTATCCTTTCCTGTCCATCACTGTGCAGGTGATGCAGATGATTGGATTCAGTCAGCTGGGTGATTAATGAGGGCCTCTCTGGATTTGGGACAGCCTATCAATCATGTCATTAGGGCCAATGTGCCCTGAAAGAGGCAGACCTCCGCCAAGGAATAACTGCATTCATCTTCATCTGTGTATTCATCCCATCAGACTAGTCAGGGTCACCATGATGGAGAACAATAATCTTCTACTCTACAAATTACTTTGCAAAGACAAGGTGGGGGGCAGGTGTAGAGTGTGTGTGTGAGAGGATAGGCAGTGGGGGGTTGTTTTGAACTGGCGTGCTCCCCTTCCCTCTTGCTGATGCCACTGTACACTGATTGTTTACAACCCAGGCATCACTTCCCAGTGAAGGTTATTTTAATGAATAGTGATGATCTCAGAGAATGGCTCCGACAGGTGATACATAATCACTCTTTCGCTTTTTCCCCTCAATTCTTCCCCCTCTTCTCCTTTTTTCCTCCGACATCAACCACTCCTCGTTGCTGTCACTGAGAGCAGCACATTTCCTGGAACACTTGAGCTAATCTGTTCTTCTTCTTTCTCTCTCTCTGTGTTTGTGTGGTTTCGTTACCCGACCAATAATTTTTAACGAGGATAAATGTGTCCAGACTTTTTTGTTTGCTCGTTGGTCTTGAGTGGTCAGAGGCGTAGGTTCTGGGAATAAGTCACCAAGCTCGGGGTCAAAGTGCAGATAGTATGAGCCAAACGCAAACCAAATTTCCCATTGCCTTATTTTGTTTTCCATTTATGAAGTAGAATGTCCATCATTTAGAATAAACATCATGTCTCAGTAAACATTGATCTTGTTCATACAGGTTTCCATGAAAAATGGCTGTCACTGATGATGCAATCCATCAGGGTGGTACACACACTCAATTAAAAGAACATATCCAAATTGCATACTACTCATTAAATTGTTATATCACAAATACATGAATGTCATTGGGCTAAATACCCAATGCATCAGACTGAAACACTTATTCTCCTTTCATATCATCCCTCTCAACCAATCTCCGCCCACAAATGGTAGATGAATCATTCAACAGAATGATGTAGAGGGAGATATACAGATATACAGTAGAAGTGAATCAAAGTTCCTTGAGTAATGACCATCTTTTTGTTTCAAAATCTGTAAATCCTATGTGGACACTTTTATATTCAAGACCTCCTAAATACTATTTAGTTGCAGTACAGAGAGACAATGATTGAGTCTTTGTCCGTACAGTAGGTGTCCAGAGTTGACCACTTGGAGCAGAGCTCTCGGGCCTCTCACCTCTCTGGCCTTCTGCAGGTTAGGTTAGGGTTAGGATTAGGGTAAGGGTTAGGGTTAGGTTGACCTCTCAACTCTCGGAGCAGAGTTTGCGGGCCTTATGTAGCTGCATGGAGCTCCACTTGAGCCTCTTCTCCCCAAGGGCGTGCAGCACCTTGTGCACGGTGGGCTTGTGCAAAATAGTAATATGTGTGTTGAGTAAAGAGAAAACAATGCCTTAAAAAATTCATAAATGTGTCATTCTTGTGCAATTTATATCTACAGTAGAGGCTACATTGATGTTTTTATTTCATTATTTCAGGCTATCTGGCATTAGTGGGTAAGCCTAAGCTTCAGGGCCAAACTGTATGCCCGCCGAATAGCCTACTCGCCAGTCGCCATATGCTTTTGGGAACGGGCATAAAAAGTTCACGTCGGTCCATTGAGGCTAAAAGGACAATGTTGGAGTTTAATTCAATAAGAGAAAAGCTGCGAAATGAAGAGAAGGGGAGGGCCATAAAAGTCATGTTTGGGAAAGAATGGTGAAGTGGTGAAAGAGGATGATGGCATGTCATGTTTGGGAAAGAATGGTGAAGTGGTGAAAGAGGATGATGGCATGTCATGTTTGGGAAAGAATGGTGAAGTGGTGAAAGAGGATGATGGCATGTCATGTTTGGGAAAGAATGGTGAAGTGGTGAAAGAGGATGATGGTAGCGCTGGCTGAAGTATGTTATGTGATGATTGTGAGGCGCTATACAAATTTGAAAGACACAAGACAGACACTTCAAATAGGCCTATGACACGTCAAGGGAACTGTAGCCTACGGTTCAGATGGTTTAAATGGAAACTGAAATCTGGACACTGACTGTATTATAGGTCTAACCTCTCACATAGCCTTAACATTAACTACAGAACAAAGCATTTCTTGCATTAAAATTATACACCAAATGTAGGAGTATTTGGTTGGGTACGGATGAATGAACAACTGACCAGCGCACCACGAGGGCACGCCCTTCTGCTGGCCCTCGCACATGGTTCCCTAGAGTCAATCCGACAGCAGGACCAGCCTCTCCTTGACAAGATGTATGTCTAGATGTATGTCTAGATGCATGTCTAGATGTATGACTAGATGTATGACTAGATGTATGACTAGCTGTATGACTAGATGTATGACTAGATGTATGACTAGATGTATGTCTAGATGTATGACTAGATGTATGACTAGATGTATGACTAGATGTATGACTAGATGTATGACTAGATGTATGACTAGATGTATGTCTAGATGTATGTCTAGATGTATGTCTAGATGTATGACTAGATGTATGACTAGATGTATGTCTAGATGTATGACTAGATGTATGACTAGATGTATGACTAGCTGTATGACTAGATGTATGACTAGATGTATGACTAGACGTATGTTTAGATGTATGACTAGATGTATGACTAGACGTATGTTTAGATGTATGTCTAGATGTATGTCTAGATGTATGTCTAGATGTATGTCTAGATGTATGACTAGATGTATGACTAGATGTATGACTAGCTGTATGACTAGATGTATGACTAGTTGTATGCCCCCACAGGTGGGGTCCTCCAGGCAATGTCAGAGACAAAGAAGGCCCAGAAGAGCAGGCCAGTGGAGCGCAGCTACCGAGCATGATAGGTAAGGTGTTTTTCGGGGGGTGGAATAGGAAGTGTACAGGCAGGGGGAGGGAGGCCACGGCCAAGGGCAGGTTGGTGTGGATGAAGGAGAGTGCCTGGAGGGCCAGGTTCACCTGACCGACAGGAGAGTAAGGTCAGCCAGGGGTCAAGGTGTTTCACACAATACTGAGCATTTAATAATGGGGTTCCTGTGAATTACGAGAATAGATTAATCCACTTATTTTTCCTCATCTCTGGAATTACACAATAATCAAACACAAATTAGACAGTTGGCCCAGTACTCTGAGGGATCTGAAAGGTGTAGCAACAGTCTTTTGGGACTTTAGTGAGGACGCTGGCTGGAACGTCTTGTCTCACCAGGGGGTCACGAGGCTCCTCAGGGGCCTGCCAGTCCAGCACCATGTTGACCAGGCTAACCACGGCCCGGATACAGCTGACCACCACGGGGACTGGCCGCACTGAGACTAGGACAGGACAGGAGCGGCACCCTCAAGACAGTTCCAAGTGTTTGGAACTGCTCTTATTCTAAATTGGGTAATGCTTATCAATTGATGTATTTAAATCAGCAACTTATCAAGAACCGGGCAACCAGGGGACACAACTTTGTCTATTAATGATTCTAAAGGACCATTTCAGTGCCAAGGAGAGAAAGATTATTTTAAAGGGAAAATCTGAAAACATCGCAACAGATTTAAAAAGTTGCAAATAAGTGTTTGGAGATCAAAATCAGGGGAAGTGACGTATCGTGTGCCAAAGTCAGAAGTGAGATTGTGTGTACCAATACCAGGAGAAGTGAGGTATCGTGTACCAAAGCCAGTAGAAGTGAGGTAGTGTGTACCAATACCAGGAGAAGTGAGGTATCGTGTGCCAAAGCCAGTAGTGAGGTAGTGTGTACCAATACCAGGAGAAGTGAGGTATCGTGTGCCAAAGCCAGTAGAAGTGAGGTAGTGTGTACCAATACCAGGAGAAGTGAGGTATCGTGTACCAAAGCCAGTAGAAGTGAGGTAGTGTGTACCAATACCAGGAGAAGTGACGTATCGTGTACCAAAGCCAGTAGTGATGTAGTGTGTACCAATACCAGGAGAAGTGACGTATCGTGTGCCAAAGCCAGTAGTGAGGTAGTGTGTACCAATACCAGGAGAAGTGACGTATCGTGTACCAAAGCCAGTAGAAGTGAGGTAGTGTGTACCAATACCAGGAGAAGTGACGTATCGTGTGCCAAAGCCAGTAGTGAGGTAGTGTGTACCAATACCAGGAGAAGTGACGTATCGCGTGCCAAAGCAAGTAGAAGTGAGGTAGTGTGTACCAATACCAAGAGAAGTGAGGTATCGTGTACCAAAGCCAGTAGTAGTGAGGTAGTGTGTACCAATACCAGGAGAAGTGACGTATCGTGTACCAAAGCCAGAAGTGAGGTAGTATGTATCAATACCAGGATAACTGAGGCAGTGTGTACCAAAGTCAGTAGTGAGGTAGTGTGTACCAATACCAAGAGAAGTGAGGTATCGCGTACCAAAGCCAGAAGTGAGGTAGTATGTATCAATACCAGGAGAACTGAGGTAGTGTGTACCAAAGCCAGTAGTGAGGTAGTGTGTACCAATACCAGGAGAAGTGACGTATTGTGTACCAAAGCCAGAAGTGAGGTAGTATGTATCAATACCAGGAGAACTGAGGTAGTGTGTACCAAAGCCAGGTGGGTATTAGGGTACCGACTTTCCCAAGCATGTTGGTCTTTGAAATCCTGTACATACATGCACCAGAGTAGCAACAGTATGCAGCTAGCTGTATGGCATCTGGAACATTTCTACAGCGTTAGCAGTAAAACATAGAGCTACAGTACATCACAGAGATTTAGTACAGGGGCAGGACTGGAAGTGACGTCTCAGGGGACACTACCATCTATAACTCTCCTTCCCTTTAAAAGAAAAGAAGAAAACAAGTTGTATAGGTTTTCTGCATGGGAAAACAAAACCTCTGTCTCCTGAAGCAAGTGAGACATCAACTCATTTGTCAAAACTCATCCCATATTCACACACTGTTCTCAACTCACCACTTTTATATACTCAGTAGACAGGTTTCCATTGACCAAGGTTTATTCAACAAAATGAAGGTTACCAAAAATCTTTGCGACATTTCTTTGTAGCACAAGGATTGTCTTTACTTTCCTTAATTACTTCACATTGCAATATTAAGTTTTCCCCATCGAATTGCTTCAGATCATCTAGGCCTGCGTGAATGCAAGTTACACCATGGCACGGACCAAGGCGATAAGTTGGAACATTACAATTATTAGAATATGGCAAATATGAGTAAATTCTTGCATTCTATCCATGCTGGCTGTTGCAGGGCTACCTGATACATGAATGATAGGTGGGCGGGGTATACAGTCTGTCGCCACTTTATTAATGCACAATTTGTCTAACAGGATAATGGAAACAGTCAACCACATCATTTTTATTCGACTTTCTATTTTTTTTGTGAAAAAGTGTTTTTTAAGGGGGAACGGAATTACTTATAGCTGTTTTTATTGACAAGACAGTTCATTGGAAACGCACCATGGCAGGCGTCTTATTTCCAGACAAACTTTCTCAACAAAAAGATCACCAGACAAGTTAATGGAAACATAGCTACTAACAACTTCAACCTATAAGACTTCAACAGATACTAGATGATTGTTAAGGCATTGGGCATTACTGACTCTAGATAATACATGGAACAGTAGAGAAGTTCCCAGAGAGATCATTAGATGGGTCAGGGATATCATGTGCTCCAAAATTAAATTATACCCCGTCTCAGTTGGGAGGTGCAGCCTAGAGCATCAATTAAGCTAATGACAACGGGAGACACAGAGAGAGAGAGAGAGAGAGAGAGAGAGAGAGAGAGAGAGAGAGAGAGAGAGAGAGAGAGAGAGAGAGAGAGAGAGAGAGAGAGAGAGAGAGAGAGAGAGAGAGAGAGAGAGAGAGAGAGAGAGAGATGAGAGAGAGAGAGAGAGAGAGAGAGAGAGAGAGAGAGAGAGAGAGAGAGAGAGAGAGGAGAGAGAGAGAGAGAGAGAGAGAGAGAGAGAGAGAGAGAGAGAGAGAGAGAGAGAGAGAGGGAGAGAGGGAGAGAGGGGAGAGGGGGAGAGGGGGAGAGGGGGGAGAGGGGGAGAGGGGAGAGGGGGGAGAGGGGGAGAGGGGGAGAGGGGGAGAGGGGGAGAGGGGGAGAGGGAGAGAGGGAGAGAGGGAGAGAGGGAGAGAGGGAGAGAGGGAGAGAGGGAGAGAGGGAGAGAGGGAGAGAGGGAGAGAGGGAGAGAGGGAGAGAGGGAGAGAGGGAGAGAGAGAGAGACTGGGTAACATTGAGACTACAGGAGTGAATCCACCACTGTCTCGTCTCCAATCAGCCTAATTTATGCAACAATAATTACCCCTCGTATGTGACGGAATAAAAAAGAAACCAGAAAGAGCTGAGACTTCACAGGAACCCTGATTAAGCCACAAAATCAAAGCTTTTTCCAAAGAAAGGGAAGTGTCAGGGAGTAATTGCAGTCTCTGTTACTGAGCACTGAACCAATGTAGTATGATTAGCTCAAACTGCTGAGCTGCTGTTGGAGCAGGATTCTTGATATGTTATGTAATGGAAAGGACAATAAGTAAACAGTCACCAGAGGGCCAGTGGAGAAAGTGTTTGCCTTACAGTTTGGATTTGTAATGAACCCTCGACTTCATTCCAATAAAAGCCCACTTCTGATGTGTTTTACTTATTTGAATAGTGACGACACGCACACGCGCGCACACACACACACCCACACACCCACACACACACACACACACACACACACACACACACACACACACACACACACACACACACACACACACACACACACACACACACACACACACACACACACACACACACACACACACACACAGCCACACAAGGACGGTTTAGCGTTAACCTATAACTTGATCTGAACCTGACCTTGGTCAAATAAACACGTCAAATAGTTAAACATATTTTAAGTGTGCTTAATTTAACTTGGAGTTTGCACTTTAAGGACTAATTGGTTCCATTGTACCAGTCAAACTAAATCAAGCTCAAGTTTGGTTTTTCTAAAATATGTGATGTATTTGCCCCAAGTCTAATCTGAACATTAGTTAGGAGACAGGTTTCTTTAGAGTTTCTCTTTGGAAACTCAGTCCGTATCCTGCATTATGTTCACGCAAGTGTCTAAAATACAGTGCACTACAGTGTAAAATACAGGTGCTGTATAGCAACAGTGAGGTTTGAATACCTGCCAGGCTGTATAGTCCCAGAAGTGTCCCCTGTCAACATATGTCTCCAGGGCCAGGGTCAGGACATTGGGGACATTGTTCAGAGAGCTGAGCACATTGAACACCACGTCCATAAACTCATCTCCTGCCTCACTCTTCACAGAAGACACAGCATCTGCCTCCTCCTCCCTTTTGAAATCTGAAAAGATAAGTCTTATTTTAGGGAAAAGCTGAAGTGACAAACACATATAAAAAAGGTCACGGACTATTGTGAGACCCAAGCATTTGTCAGTTCTGAATGGGCCTTTTCAGCTGCGCTCAGTAGATGGCTGTGCACCGCTAACCTTCCATTTCAACCTTAGCCGTCATGATTCGCAATGTTCCCCAGCTGCAACTTGGAGGTGGGAACTGGAACTACAGCATTATCAAACGCGTCAAGTTGGAAATGATCTCAAGGGCTGTACATATTGAAAAATGTCAAGGCTGTGCAAGCTGAAGCATGCAAGCAAGAGGTAACAAAAGAAGTGTTGGCATAGAAAAAAACACACCCACACATATGTATTGAAACTATAGAAAAACTAAGAAATTCCAAAGACTCTTGTGGACGAAAAACGGTAATTTTTAACCTTTATTTAACTAGGCACGTCAGTTAGGAACAAATTCTTATTTAATTTGACGGCCTAGGAACAGTGGGTTAACAGCCTTGTTCAGGGGCAGAACGACATATTTTTACCTTGTCAGCTCGGGGATTCGATTTAGCAACCTTTCGGTTACTGGCCCTTCCTAGATGGAAGGTAGGAAGCACAGAGGAACACAGGATGTCCCTGTGGGTGTTGCTGCAGGCATGGGATGGGGGTGGGAATCACCTGGGTTCCTCCGGTGGCACAGGTCCAGAGGCCGTCCGTCAGTCTGTTTTGTGGGAGATGACAGGTAGTTGAATAGAGGGCGAATGCTACGCAGCACTCAATGAGCGGGCCCTTTGAGCGAAGACAGGCCGTTGTTTGTGCTCACCCTTGACAAATGCTGAACTATTTTAAAATGACAGGCCTAAAGTGCCGGCCTCATTAAGGGATGCCAGGGCCCTAATATTGCCTGGCTATTTGAGAAGACAGAAAGCCCATTCACCAATGGGAATTGACTTGGCACAAAAAAAGTGCTCAAACATCCTTTGACCTACAATCACTCTATTACACTGCATTATGTGGATAATGCCTCCGCCTTGTAGTCTGTCAGCCTGGTAATTGGTCCGTAAGGAGAGGGCGCGTGGTGATACCGGGGGGAAAGTGGGGACACATATTTTCTTCCACTTGGGGTGCTGAAGAGCATGGCGGGTTAACTAGGCACATTTTATTAATGAGCCCATTATGGAGCTGGAGATGAGTTATGATAGAAAGACTGATTCTCCATTTCTGAGGAGTTGACACCACGCCTCTCAATCTCTCAGCTCCTACATGGCCAACAAATACACCTCCTGCAACCTTGAAACATTATCTTTTGCCAGCAAGGCCCAGCACAGGGTCTCTCTCTCTCTCTCTCTCTCTCTCTCTCTCTCTCTCTCTCTCTCTCTCTCTCTCTCTCTCTCTCTCTCTCTCTCTCTCTCTCTCTCTCTCTCTCTCTCTCTCTCTCTCTCTCTCTCTCTCTCTCTCTCTCTCTCTCTCTCTCTCTCTCTCTCTCTCTCTCTCTCTCTCTCTCTCTCTCTCTCTCTCTCTCTCTCTCTCTCTCTCTCTCTCTCTCTCTCTTATCTGTAATTGGAAGCAGACACAGTGTGTGATGATAATAACACAGTCCTGTGTATAAAGCGGCTCATGTACTATACAGAGAGGACCTAATGTAGCAGAAACCCATGCGTGGCCTGCTAGCGCTGCTGTAACTGCCGCGCACACCGCACTCCAGAGAACAGACCCACCTCTTACAGAGCGGTTAAGACAGCAGTGGCTGCTGGGAGTTGGGTCTGTTTGGTTCCTCTTAATTAGCTGGTCTCCGTGGCTGCGTCCGCGTGGTAGCGGTGTTGATGCACGGCAGCGCAGTGTGGGCTCAGGTGACGGTGAGGGGCGAGAAGCACTAGCTGGCTGCCATTATCTTAGAAGACTGGCATTGTTATTAATAAGGTTGTTTTTAATGTGAATTAATGTGCAAGTGCACAACAATCTTTAAAGGTTGCATTTTCCCAGCAAGGAGAGAGGGGAAGGAGATGTTTAAAGGTCAGTGTGTATTGTCAGGCTAGCCCCCTGCAGTGTTTATTACTGCACTCTATTGATTTAGCCATGATGATGAAGACGTTCAGCCACTGCACAGCCCGTCCAGAGATGTGATTAGTTCCATTAAGGCCCCAGGCCCTGAGAGCACTATCTACCCATGAGCCTCTGGGAGAGAGGTATTTTTGGTTTAAAGAAAAGAGGCTATTTCATTAATAGAAAAACAAAACAAATTCATAAAATCTCTATCTACAACTTAATAATTAGATATTGGACACATTTTACATATATGTACATAAGGGAAGTGTCGTATGTGTTGTGTATGTGTACACAGGAGCTGCTGTATGTTGCCAGACAAAGTTCCCCTAAAGGGACAATAAAGTATTCAATTAAATTAAATTATGAGCAGGAAGCAAAAGTATTTTCATCAGAATGTGTGGTCTTACGGGAGTGTTCCAGGAGGTCTCTGTGCAGGATGGCGGTCAACAGCAACATGGGACTGTATCCTGGGTCAGAGGTCAGCAGCCTCAACTGGCCCTCTGAGGTGGCTTCACCCGCCAGGCCCTCCCTTCAACCCAGACAGTCATAAGACAGACATACAGGAAGAGGGAGAAACGACACATACTGTAACAACAGTGATAGATCTGCAGAGGTAACTAGACTGATAGAAAGCAGTGCATTCAGCAAGGGAGGACATACAGCCATGAACCACTAATATACTGTAATGCTGTAGCTTCCTTGAATGTCAGGTCCTCCTCCCCTACCAGGCTACTCTGCAAATGCCTTCATGCTCGCTTGCTTAGAGTGTGCACCGGGAAGGAGTTATGTTTGATGTTGGACGGCTAAAGGCAAATAAAAACATTTGGTGAAAAAAAATACATGAATATACAGCATGACCCCCTACGTCACAGGTGTCAAACTCATTCCACGGAGGGCCGAGTGTCTGCGGGTTTTCGCTCCACCCTTGTACTTGATTGATGAATTAACATCACTAATTAGTTAGGAACTCCCCACACCTGGTTGTCTAGGGCTTTATTGAAAGGAAAGACCAAAAACCTGCAGACACAAGGCCCTCCGTGGAATGAGTTTGACACCCCTGCCCTACGTCTTTAGTAGAACAGTGAATATACAGCATAACCCCCTATGTCTTTAGTAGAACAGTGAATATACAGCATGACCCCCTACGTCTTCAGTAGAACAGTGAATATACAGCATAACCCCCTAAGTCTTTAGTAGAACAGTGAATATACCACATAACCCCCTACGTCTTTAGTAGAACAGTGAATATACAGCATAACCCCCTACGTCTTTAGTAGAACAGTGAATATACCACATAACCCCCTACGTCTTCAGTATAACAGTGAATATACAGCATAACCCCCTACGTCTTTAGTAGAACAGTGAATATACAGCATAACCCCCTACGTCTTTAGTAGAACAGTGAATATACAGCATAACCCCCTACGTCTTTAGTAGAACAGTGAATATACCACATAACCCCCTACGTCTTTAGTAGAACAGTGAATATACAGCATAACCCCCTACGTCTTTAGTAGAACAGTGAATATACAGCATAACCCCCTACGTCTTTAGTAGAACAGTGAATATACAGCATAACCCCCTAAGTCTTTAGTAGAACAGTGAATATACAGCATAACCCCCTACGTCTTTAGTAGAACAGTGAATATACAGCATAACCCCCTACGTCTTTAGTAGAACAGTGAATATACAGCATAACCCCCTACGTCTTTAGTAGAACAGTGAATATACAGCATAACCCCCTAAGTCTTTAGTAGAACAGTGAATATACAGCATAACCCCCTAAGTCTTTAGTAGAACAGTGAATATACAGCATCAACTCCCTACGTCTTTAGTAGAACAGTGAATATACAGCATAACCCCCTACGTCTTTACTAGAACAGTGAATATACAGCATAACCCCCTACGTCTTCAATAGAACAGTGAATATACAGCATAACCCCCTACGTCTTCAGTATAACAGTGAATATACAGCATAACCCCCTACGTCTTTAGTAGAACAGTGAATATACAGCATAACCCCCTACGTCTTTAGTAGAACAGTGAATATACAGCATAACCCCCTACGTCTTTAGTAGAACAGTGAATATACAGCATAACCCCCTACGTCTTTAGTAGAACAGTGAATATACAGCATAACCCCCTACGTCAGGGTTCCCCAACTGGGGGCCAGTGGGACGAATTTGGCCCGTGGGGGATTTTGTTGCCTCCCCCCAAGTTTTCTGAGCAAATACATTTAATATAAAAACACCAGGAAATCAGCCCCAAGTGATTTTAATTTTGGAAATCTGTTCCCAAGTATTCCCATGCTTTATAGAGAGACATGTGATCATATACAGATGTAGGCAAGGTTTTAAATGATTATGTTGTGTCTGTTTGGACTTCTTACGCTCAATTTGCATTCTACAAATGATTTGTAATTATGTTCCTGCCCCACGACCATCCACTCAAGAACAAATTGGCCCGCGGCTCAACCTAGTTGATGATCCCTGCCCTATGTCTTTAGTAGAAGAGTGAGGCTAGAGCCAGTTGGGTGTACTATGGCCTGTCCTTGGAGTGTGTGTGTTGTGTGGTTGCGGCTGTGTGTGTGTATGCTTTACACATCTCAATAAAATTTGATGGCGGGCATGACAAAATAGACGTAGAAAGAGGGAGGGAAAGCTAGCCGTCCCATTCCAGCCAAAAAGCAAGAGTGTGGTGCACCACCATGCTGCTTGAGTGAGGAACTCTATGCCTGAACCTGACAGCACAATTTACGATGTCACTGGGACTGCAAATCCAGGAAAAATCCTTCTTTAACTGCTCTGATAAATCTGACCTGCTACAGCAGGAGGGTCAAATTACAGCGTCAAATACATACCCCCAAAACAGATAGCTCCACGCTTTTATGGGTCATAATGCTACTTGATTTATGGATGTGCTTTGTGTTTTTATTGTTGTTTTATTTCATAATTATAACAGTCAGTTTATGTGAGGGGCTGAGCTGAGGAAAGGTCTGGTTACAGGGTCTGGCCATGGAAGGACCTGTGGATTTTGCCAGGGAACCACAGCAAGGCACCCTGACATCTTTGAACACAGGGAAAATAAAGAGGACATAAAAATAAACTAATTTCAGCTCTCTGAGCCTTGGGAGCAGGGCAGGGGTTGATTTGTGTACTCTAAGCAGGCAATGATATCACCCAGGGGTGGGGGGTGAGGAGTGGAGTCAGTTTGGGCGAGAGCAGTATGGAACGAGGGCAGTATGGGGCGAGGGCAGTATGGGGCGAGGACAGTATGGTGCGAGGGCAGTATAGGACGAGGGCAGTATGGGACGAGGGCAGTATGGGGCGAGGGCAGTATGGGGCGAGGGCAGTATGGGGCGATGGCAGTATAAGGCGAGGGCAGTATGAGGTGAAGGCAGTATGATCAGAAGGCAGTATGATGAGAAGGCAGTATGAGGAGAAGGCAGTATGATGAGAAGGCAGTATGAGGAGAAGGCAGTATGATGAGAAGGCAGTATGAGGTGAAGGCAGTATGATGAGAAGGCAGTATGAGGAGAAGGCAGTATGATGAGAAGGCAGTATGAGGTGAAGGCAGTACAAGGCGAGGGCAATATGAGGCGAGGGCAGTATGAGGCGTGTGCAGTATGAGTCGTGTGCAGTATAAGGCGTGTGCAGTATAAGGCGAGGGCAGTATGAGGCGAGGGCAGTATGAGGCGTGTGCAGTATGAGGCGTGTGCAGTATGAGGGGTGTGCAGTATAAGGCGAGGGCAGTATGAGGCGAGGGCAGTATGAGGCGTGTGCAGTATAAGGTGAGGGCAGTATGAGGCGTGTGCAGTATAAGGCGAGGGCAGTATCAGGCGAGGGCAGTATGAGGCGAGGGCGGAGAGTGATCGAATGCACCTTCTCAGGTTTTAACAGTCACCCCTCCCCAAACCCCCAAACACACGCACACGCACACGCACACGCACACGCACACACACACACACACACACACACACACACACACACACACACACACACACACACACACACACACACACACACACTTCTCACTCCACAAACTCTCTCTGTCTTTCCTGTTTACACCCTGAGTGAACCACCTCTCCAACAGCAACCATCAACATAAACACAGTGTGTGTAGTGGCACTGCACTAGAGGTCCCCTCTCTGATTCTTTCACTGCATCTGTGTTGCATTATCAGAGTCTGGGTAAGGCTGGGGCACTCAAGAACACAATGGCCTAGCAGAGTAAAGTATGAGCTATGCCAAACTGTAGCATGTCCCTAACTCAGCACACATATGGTTTTTGATATGGGTGGTGGTGTATAAGAATGTGTGTGTGTGTGTGTGTGTGTGTGTGTGTGTGTGTGTGTGTGTGTGTGTGTGTGTGTGTGTGTGTGTGTGTGTGTGTGTGTGTGTGTGTGTGTGTGTGTGTGTGTGTGTGTGTGTGTGTGTGTGTGTGTATGTGAGTGTGCGTGCGTGCGTGCGTGCGTGCGTGTGTGCGTCCGTGTGTGTGTGTGTGTGTGTGTGTGTGGTATGTACCATCCTGCCTGCTGGGGGAACAGGATAGGGTGGATGGCACTGAGCCAGTGTATGGCTGCCAGAGTTGGGTCAGAGCTGGGTCAGAGCTGGGCCAGAGCCCTCTAGAGGCCGGTACAGGAAGGTCCTGATACACATGACAGATAGTCATTAACATACACCATACAACATCTTTAGTAGAACAGTGAATATACAGCATTTTTTTCATTTTCATACACTTATTATTTTATTATGTCAATATGTATTTTCTTTCAGTGTTTTGGTGTCAAACTAATGGCAGAGGTAATTGAAAATTATTCAATTGTTTATTAGATGGACCAGAGAGAGGAGTAGTTGGACCAGGGAGAGGAGTAGTTGGATCAGGACAAGGGAGAAGGAGAGGTAGTGGGAGAGGAGTAAGAATGTGTGGTGGTGTTCAGAGGAGAGTAAGAGCTGTTGTCACTGATGAAATAAGAGCCACCATCATAGACCATGTGATAAACCATGGTCTATCACTGAGAGAGGCTGGTGAAAGAGTCCAGCCTAATACCATGATCTTTCACTGAGAGAGGCTGGTGAAAGAGTCCAGCCTAATACCATGGTCTATCACTGAGAGAGGCTGGTGAAAGAGTCCAGTCCAATACTATGGTCTATCACTGAGAGAGGCTGGTGAAAGAGTCCAGCCTAATACCATGGTCTGCCACTGAGAGAGGCTGGTGAAAGAGTCCAGTCTAATACCATGGTCTATCACTGAGAGAGGCTGGTGAAAGAGTCCAGTCCAATACTATGGTCTATCACTGAGAGAGGCTGGTGAAAGAGTCCAGCCTAATACCATGGTCTATCACTGAGAGAGGCTGGTGAAAGAGTCCAGTCTAATACTATGGTCTATCACTGAGAGAAGCTGGTGAAAGAGTCCAGCCTAATCTCAGACGGTCAACCGTGGCTTCCATTATCCAGAATGTTCAACGAACCAACGGGTAAGTAATTCATTTTACAAAGGTTTATTCTATCATTACTGTTGCTATGTCCCACAGTAACTGTAAGCCACCAGTCCCTATGCAAATACATATGTTGTATTTTTGTTCCTCTAAAGGACACAACGTCTTCCTCTCTCTGGGGGAAGAGGAAAGCTCCTCAGTGAAGACCAAGAGCCATTGTAGGATTGGTCATTGCTGACAATGCAATAAAACTGAGAGAAATTCAGACCAGAATTGTAACGGACAACCTAGTATCTCACAGTGTGGAAAGCATCAGCCTGACTACCGTTGCTCTAACACAGAGTTGGAATTAAACAGCTGTACACGGTTCCTTTTGAAAGGAACAGTGAGTGTGTCAAGGAACTCCGACACCAATACGTCCAGGTATGATGTCTATCCAATGTGTCTTGTTCTACAGTGAGTTTTACACTATGCTACTCTACATGTAAACAGTGGTTACAGTACATATAGTAGGACATACTGGAAAACATTTACACATACTGTGTTTGATTTCTTTCAGAGAGTCATGGAGTTGGAGGCTAATCAGACGCCACATGAAATCATTTATGTAGACGAGGCAGGGTTTAACCTGGCAAAAACACGTAGGCAAAAACACGTCGGCGGGGAAGAAACGTAATCAGGAAAAGGGCCACCGTTGATGTGTTGCGTCAGAGAGGAGCAAATATCACAATGTGTGCTGCAATCTGGAGTGCTGGTTTGGACCTGCAGAAATGCCAGATTGGTTCATACAACACTGAGCTCCTTCTTCTGTTAATTAGATGACCTCCACCAACAACTGGTGCCAGAAGCAGAAAAGGAGCAGGTGGGAGGAAACATGAGGACATTTGTGATTGCATGGGACAATGTAGAATTCCACCATTCACATGCAATCACAAACTGGTTTGCAGCCCATTCAAGAATGGTTTCCCTTTTCCTCCCCACCTACTCGCCTTCCCTCAACACCATTGAGGAATTTTTTTCTGCCTGGAGGTAGAAAGTATATGATTGTTGGCCACATGACCAAATGTCCCTCCTGTATGCAATGGATGACGGCTGCAGAGACCTCTCAGCTGAAGACTGCCAGGGGTGGATAAGGCATACCAAGCGTTTCTATCTACGACACAAGATGTGATGTGGACGAGAACATGTGGCCAAATGCTGAAGATCGTATGGATTAGAACAGAACTGTGCACTTTTGTGTTTGTTTCCCCTTCTGTGCCTTTGTTAAGGTAATTGTGTTTTATTTTTACACATTTGGAACCAAAGGCCGTGTGTTAGATTTTTTGTTGATCACTGGCAGCAATTTCATGTTGCTAATAAAGCTTTTATTGCAGCAATTATGTCACTTACTATTTTTTCTACTGTGCATTTGTTAGGTCTGCTTCCAATGCACACTCTCAAACACGTAGATCCCCTGAAAGCAGCTCACTTTCCATCCCACTTCCAGCTCACACACTCAAACAACTAGATCCCCTGAACATAGCTCACTCTCCAGATCCCAATCACCTGAATCCTGATCACCTGTTCACACACCTGTATGTCATAATCACACATTATTTATTTCAGTTCTTTGCACCCCATCATTGTGAGGAATTGTTTGTTTTGTGACACACTTCTATTCAGAGGTCTGGTTTTCCCGGAAATTACTCCTCCCGTGTATGATAGTTTGTGCCGGCCTCACTAACGACGCCTTTTGCCTATTCCCTGCCTGTACTTTAGCCTATCGGATTTCCTGTTATCTACATATCGCCTGATCTCCCGGACGACGTTACTAGCCTTTTCCCTAATTGTACTGTTGCCTTTTTTGGACCCCTGTGCCTTTTTTGGACCTTATGCCTGCCCCTGGACCCAGCTACCTGCTACCTCCTGTGGTCCTGCGCCGTGCGCTTGAAACCAGCTCTCTGTCTCCCATCGTGTTCATTACATCATTCTATAAAGTAAAGATGATTCATGAATTTTTAGATAACATGTTGCCAAAAATGCACACATTCGAAACTTAACCTAAAAATGTAGTGGTTTACATTTAAAAGAAAACTGAATTATAAAAAACAATGGTTTTCATATTTCATATTGTCTATTGTATGCAGGTAGAACTGAAACATGGAAAGTAATGGAGTCTTTTGTAATGCTATCAACTGTTAGTATTTTGAAAGTCGTTGTGCTCTGGTATTCCTCTTGAATAGAAAACATGTACAGCCCTGGCCAAATGGTTTGAGAATGACACAAATATTCATTTCCACAAAGTTTGCTGCTTCAGTGTCTTTAGATATTTTTGTCAAATGTTAATATGGAATACTGAAGTATAATTACAAGCATTTCATAAGTGTTAAAGGCTTTTATTGACAATGACATGAAGTTGATGCAAAGTGTCAATATTTGCAGTGTTGACCCTTCTTTTTCAAGACATCTGCAATCCGCTCTGGCATGCTGTCAATTAACATCTGGGCCACATCCTGACTGATGGCAGCCCATTCTTGCATAATCAATGCTTGGAGTTTGTCAGAATTTTTTCTGTTTTGTTTGTCCACCCGTCTCTTGAGGATTGACCACAAGTTTTCAATGGGATTAAGGTCTGGGGAGTTTCCTGGCCATGGACCCAAAATATATATGTTTTGTTCCCCAAGCCACTTAGTTATCACTTTTGCCTTATGGCAAGGTGCTCCATCATGCTGGAAAAGGCATTGTTCGTCACCAAACTGTTCCTGGATGGTTGGGAGACGTTGCTCTCGGAGGATGTGTTGGTACCATCCTTTATTTATGGCTGTGTTCTTAGGCAAAATTGTGAATGAGCCCACTCCCTTGGCTGAGAAGCAACCCCACACATGAATGGTGTCAGGATGCTTTACTGTGGGCATGACACAGGACTGATGGTAGCAGCGCTCACCTTGTCTTCTCCAGACAAGCTTTTTTCCGGATGCCCAAAACAATCAGAAAGAAGATTCATCAGAGAAAATGACTTTACCCCAGTCCTCAACAGTCCAATCCCTGTACCTGTTGCAGAATATCAGTCTGTCCCTGATGTTTTTTCCTGGAGAGAAGTGGCTTCTTTGCTGCCCTTCTTGACTCCAGGCCATCCTCCAAAATTATTTGCCTCACTGTGCGTGCAGATGCACTCACACCTGCCTGCTGCCATTCCTGAGCAAGCTCTGCACTGGTGGTGCCCTGACCCCGCAGCTGAATCAACGTTAGGAGACGGTCCTGGCACTTTCTGGACTTTCTTGGGCACCCTGAAGCCTTCTTCACAACAATTGCTCTCCTTGAAGTTCTTGATGATCCAATAAATGGTTGATTTAGGTGCCATCTTACTGGCACCAATATCCTTGCCTGTGAAACCCTTTTTGAGCAAAGCAATGATGACGGCATGTGTTTCCTTGCAGGTAACCATCGTTGACAGAGGAAGAACAATGATTCCAAGCACCATCCTCCCTTTGAAGCTACCAGTCTGTTATTCGAACTCAATCAGCATGACAGAGTGATCTCCAGCCGTGTCCTCGTCAACACTCACACCTTTGTTATCTTCTACTTCCTCCCAATCCCGGATCCGGGAGCACCCCCACCAGTAAAAAAGCTGACTAGCATAGCCTAGCATAGCGTCACAAGTAAATAGTAGCATCTAAATATCATTACATCACAAGTCCAAGACACCAGATGAAAGATACACATCTTGTGAATCCAGCCATCATTTCTGATTTTTAAAATGTTTTACAGGGAAGACACAATACATAAATCTATTAGCTAACCACAATAGCAAAAGACACAACTTTTTTGTCCACCATTTTTTCCCTGCATAGGTAGCTATCACAATTTCGACCAAATAAAGATATAAATAGCCACTAACCAAGAAACAACTTCTTCAGATGACAGTCTGATAACATATTTATTGTATAGCATATGTTTTGTTAGAAAAATGTGCATATTTCAGGTATAAATCATAGTTTACCATTGCAGCCACCATCACAACTCTCACCAAAGCAACTAGAATAACTACAGAGACCATTGTGTATTATCTAATTACTCATCATAAAACATTTCTTAAAAATACACAGCGTACAGCAAATGAAAGACACAGATCTTGTGAATCCAGCCAATATTTCAGATTTTCTAAGTGTTTTACAGCGAAAACACAATATAGCGTTATATTAGCTTACCACAATAGCAAACATCACAACAGCAGTGATTCAAGTCAAAAATAGCGATAACGTATAAACCACCAAAATATATAAATTTTTTCACTAACCTTCTCAGAATTCTTCAGATGACAGTCCTATAACATCATATTACACAATGCATATAGAGTTTGTTCGAAAATGTGCATATTTAGCGGCACAATTTGTGGTTATACAATGTGATTAGTGGCCAAAACTTCAAGCAATCTGTCCGGCGTCATCTTGGAGAGGCACCTATTCTAATCGAAAACTATTCATAAACTTGACTAAAAAATACAAGTTGGACAGCAAATGAAAGACAAATTAGTTCTTAATGCAATTGCTGTGTTACATTTTTAAAATTAACGTTACTTCAGCGTGCGCTAAAGCGAGACCGCACCGAAATTCATGGCGGAATTATTATTTGACATTTGTCAACATAAATACTAATTAACAACATAAAGATTGCTTACTATTTGCCGAGCTTCCATCAGAATCTTGGGCAAGGTGTCCTTTCTCCAGAACAATCGTCTTTTGGTTGAAAGATGTCCTCTTCTCATTGAGAAATAGCAGCTAACAATAGCCACCCACTGGAGAGGTGTCCAACTAGTGAAAGCGCGTCACAAAGAAATCCAGGAAAATCGCAATAAACTGATATAAACTGCTATAAGTCAGTTTAAATTAACTACCTTATGATGTCTTTAACACCTATAACGAATAAAAACATGACCGGAGATATAGAACTGCTAAAACGAAAGCGTTTGCAGGACGCCATTGTGATGTCCCCTTGCGCCAGATGCCCAGTTGAAAAGAATGGTACTTCCGTTCCATGATCATTTATAGTGGCCCAGATTGCGCAATCCACTCCATTCAAATTCTCCCCGCTTACTGACATCTAGAGGAAGGCGTATGCAGTGCATGTAGCCCGATGGCTTACATGGGGACTTATAAACTGGCCTCAGAACAGGGATCTCGATTTCTGAAATCTCACTCCCTGATAGGAAATGTGCTGCAGAATGAGTTCTGTTTCACTCAGAGAAATAATTCAAACGGTTTTAGAAACTAGAGAGTGTTTTCTCTATAATTGCTCTGGCTGCTTCGGTGCTATTTTTGACGGTAGCTCTGATGGTAGCTGCAATGTAAAACTGATTTATACCTCAAATATGCACACTTTTCGAACAAAACATAGATTTATTGTGTAACATGTTATAAGACTGTCATCTGATGAAGTTGTTTCTTGGTTAGTTTGGTTGGTTCTTGGTTAGTTAGGTTGGCTTTGTGCATGCTACCTGTGCTGTGAAAAATGTCTGTCCTTCTTTGTATTTGGTGATGAGCTAACATAAATATACGTGCTGTTTTCGCTGTAAAACATTTTAAAAATCGGACATGTTGACTGGATTCACAAGATGTGTATCTTTCATTTGCCGTATTGGACTTGTTAATGTGTGAAAGTTAAATATTTCTAAAAAATATTTTTTGAATTTCGTGCTCTGCCTTTTCAGTGGAATGTGGGAGGAGTTCCGCTAGCGGAACGCAGGGGCTAGACAGGTTAACAAACAGATTACCGACCATTTCGAATCCCACCGTACCTTCTCCGCTATGCAATCTGTTTTCAGAGCTGGTCATGGGTGCACCTCAGCCACGCTCAAGGTCCTAAACGATATCATAACCGCCATCGATAAGAGACATTACTGTGCAGCCATATTCATAATCATTCAACCTAGCCAAGGATTTTGACTCTGTCAATAACTACATTCTTATCGGAAGACTCAAAAGCCTTGGTTTCTCAAATGACTGCCTCGCCTGGTTCACCACCTACTTCTCAGATAGAGTTCATTGTGTCAAATCGGAGGGCCTGATGTCTGGATCTCTGGCAGTCTCTATGGGGGTGCCACAGGGTTCAATCCTCTTGCCGACTCTCTTCTCTGTATACATCAATGATGTTGCTCTGTAACACTACAAACACTACTAACACTACTAACACAACTAACACCAATAACACTGCTAACAAAACAAATACCAATAACACTACTAACACTAGTAACACGAATACCACTACTAACACATAGCCCTTACATCAGCTGATATTTCAAAGTGCTGTACAGAAACCCAGTCTAAAACCCCAAACAGCAAGCAATGCAGGAATAGAAGCACAGTGGCTAGGAAAAACTACCTAGAAAGGCCAGAACCTAGGAAAAAACCTAGAGAGGAACCAGGCTATACGGACACTACTAACACTACCAACACTAGCAACACTAGCAACATTAGCAACACTACTAACACTACTAACTCTACTAACGCTACTAACACTACTAACTCTACTAACACTACTAACACTACTAACACTACAAACACTACTAACACAACTAACACTGTAACACTACCAACACTAGTAACACTAGTAACACTACTAACACTAGTAATTCTACTAACACTACTAACACTGTAACACTACTAACACTACTATCACTAGTAACACAACTATCTCTAGTAACACAACTAACTCTAGTAACACAACTAACTCTAGTAACACAACTAACTCGAGTAACTCTAGTAACACTAGTAACACTACCAAAACTACTAACACTACAAACACTACTAACACTACTAACACTAGTAACTCTACTAACACTAATAATTAACACTAATAACACTACTAACATGCATTACACTATTAACAGTACTAACACTACTAACACCACTAACATGAGTTACACTAGTAACAATACAAACACTACTAACACTACTAACACTACAAACACTATTAACACTACTAACACTAGTAACACTATTAACACTACTAACACTGCTAACACTATTAACACTAGTAACTCTACTAACACTACTAACACTAATAACACTACTAACACTAATAACACTACTAACATGAGTTACACTAGTAACAATACAAACACTATTAACACCACTAACACTAGTAACAATACAAACACTACTAACACTACTAACACTAGTAACAATACAAACACTACTAACACTACTAACACTAGTAACAATACAAACACTACTAACACTAGTAACAATACAAACACTACTAACACTACTAACACTAGTAACAATACAAACACTACTAACACTACTAACACTACTAACACTACTAACACTACTAACACTACAAACACTATTAACACTACTAACACTACTAACACTACAAACACTAATAACACTACTAACACTACTAACACTACTAACACTAGTAACTCTACTAACACTAATAATTAACACTAATAACACTACTAACATGCATTACACTATTAACAGTACTAACACTAATAACACCACTAACATGAGTTACACTAGTAACAATACAAACACTATTAACACCACTAACACTACTAACACTAATAACACCACTAACATGAGTTACACTAGTAACACTACTAACACTAATAACACCACTAACATGAGTTACACTAGTAACAATACAAACACTATTAACACCACTAACACTACTAACACTAATAACACCACTAACATGAGTTACACTAGTAACACTACTAACACTAATAACACCACTAACACTACTAACACTAATAACACCACTAACATGAGTTACACTAGTAACACTACTAACACTAATAACACTACTAACATGAGTTACACTAGTAACAATTCAAACACTACTAACACTACTAACACTACTAACACTACTAACACTACTAACACTACTAACACTACTAACACTACTAACACTAATAACACTACTAACACTATTAACACTAGTAACTCTACTAACACTACTAACACTAATAACACTACTAACACTAATAACACTACTAACACTAATAACACTACTAACACTAATAACACTACTAACACTACTAACACTACTAACACTAATAACACTGCTAACACTATTAACACTAGTAACTCTACTAACACTACTAACACTAATAACACTACTAACACTAATAACACTACTAACACTAATAACACTACTAACACTACTAACACTACTAACACTACTAACACTAATAACACTACTAACACTAATAACACTACTAACACTAATAACACTACTAACACTACTAACACTAATAACACTACTAACACTAATAACACTACTAACACTAATAACACTACTAACACTACTAACACTACTAACACTAATAACACTACTAACACTAATAACACTACTAACACTAATAACACTACTAACACTACTAACACTACTAACACTACTAACACTAATAACACTACTAACACTAATAACACTACTAACATGAGTTACACTAGTAACAATACAAACACTATTAACACCACTAACACTAGTAACACTAATAACACTACTAACACTACTAACACTACTAACACTAATAACACTACTAACACTAATAACACTACTAACACTAATAACACTAGTAACACTACTAACACTACTAACACTATTAACACTACTAACACTACTAACACTACTAACACTAGTAACACTATTAACACTACTAACACTACTAACACTAGTAACACTACTAACACTACTAACACTAGTAACACTACTAACACTACTAACACTAGTAACACTACTAACACAACTAACACTACTAACACTAGTAACACTACTAACACTACTAACACTAGTAACACTACTAACACTACTAACACTATTAACACTACTAACACTACTAACACTATTAACACTACTAACACTACTAACACTAGTAACACTATTAACACTACTAACACTACTAACACTACTAACACTAGTAACACTAGTAACTCTACTAACACTACTAACACTACTAACACTACTAACACTTCTAACACTAGTAACACTACTAACGCTACTAACACTATTAACACTACTAACATGAGTTACACTAGTAACAATACAAACACTACTAACACTACTAACACTACAAACACTACTAACACTACTAACACTACTAACACTACTAACACTACTAACACTAGTAACACTAGTAACACTATTAACACTACTAACACTGCTAACACTACTAACACTACTAACACTAGTAACACTAGTAACTCTACTAACACTATTAACACTAGTAACACTAGTAACACTAGTAACACTATTAACACTACTAACACTACTAACACTACTAACACTACTAACACTACTAACACTACTAACACTAATAACACCACTAACATGAGTTACACTAGTAACACTACTAACACTAATAACACTACTAACATGAGTTACACTAGTAACAATACAAACACTACTAACACTACTAACACTACTAACACTACTAACACTACTAACACTACTAACACTAGTAACACTATTAACACTACTAACACTGCTAACACTATTA
This sequence comes from Salvelinus fontinalis, assembly GCF_029448725.1. Taxonomy (NCBI): domain Eukaryota; kingdom Metazoa; phylum Chordata; class Actinopteri; order Salmoniformes; family Salmonidae; genus Salvelinus; species Salvelinus fontinalis. The sequence continues at coordinate 25,677,304 of NC_074668.1, read as the reverse complement.
ACACTAGTAACTCTACTAACACTACTAACACTAATAACACTACTAACACTACAAACACTACTAACACTACTAACACTACTAACACTACTAACACTAGGAACACTACTAACACTACTAACACTACTAACACTATTAACACTACTAACACTAGTAACACTATTAACACTACTAACACTACTAACACTACTAACACTAGTAACACTAGTAACTCTACTAACACTACTAACACTACTAACACTACTAACACTTCTAACACTAGTAACACTACTAACGCTACTAACACTATTAACACTACTAACATGAGTTACACTAGTAACAATACAAACACTACTAACACTACTAACACTACAAACACTACTAACACTACTAACACTACTAACACTACTAACACTAGTAACACTATTAACACTACTAACACTGCTAACACTACTAACACTACAAACACTTCTAACACTACTAACACTACTAACACTAGTAACACTAGTAACTCTACTAACACTATTAACACTAGTAACACTAGTAACACTAGTAACACTATTAACACTACTAACACTACTAACACTACTAACACTACTAACGCTACTAACACTACTAACACTACTAACGCTACTAACACTAGTAACGCTACTAACACTAGTAACACTACTAGCACTACTAACTCTAATAACACTACTAACAATACTAACACTACTGACACTAATGCCACTATTAACACTATTAAAACTTCTTTGGGATAGGGGGCGGGTATTTTGACGTCTGGTGGAAAGCGTGCCCAAAGAAACCTGCCTGCTACTCAGGCCCAGAAGTTAAGATATGCATATTATTAGTAGATTTGGATAGAGATCACTAACGTTTCTAAAACTGTTTGAATAATGTCTGTGAGTATAACAGAACTGATTTTGCAGGCGAAACCCCGAGCACAATCCATCCAGGGGATAAAATGCTTGAGGTCAATCTGTTTTCCATTAGTTTTCTAAGGCAATCCCTTTTTAATAGAAATATGCTTGCACTTCCTAAGGCTTCCACTAGATGTCAACAGTCTTTAGAACGTTGTTGCAGGCTTCTACTATGAAGGGGGAACGAATAAGAGCTGTTTGAATCAGTGGTCTGGTAGAATGCCATGAGCTAAGTCACACGGGCGGCCGTGAGCTCGAGCTGCGTCCCCTTTCATTTCTATAGACAAAGGAATTGTCCGGTTGGAATATTATTGAGGATTTATGATAAGAACATCCTAAAGATTGATTCTATACATCTTTTGACATGTTTCTACGAACGTTAATAGAACTTTTTTGACTTTTCGTCTGGACTTAGTGCCTGTGCATTGTGCATTTGGATTACTGGACTAAATGCGCAAACAAAAAGGAGGTATTTGGACATAAATTATGGACTTCATCGAACAAAACAAACATTTATTGTGGAACTGGGATTCCTGGGAGTGCATTCCGATGAAGATCAAAGGTAAGTGAATGTTTATAACGCTATTTCTGAGTTTTGTGGCACCTCTCCATTGGAAAATGGCTGTATGGTTTTCTGTGGCTAGGCGCTGACCTAACATAATTGCATGGTGTGCTTTTAACGTAGAACTTTTTTGAAATCTGACATAGCGGTTGCATTAAGGAGAGGTTTATCTTTAATTGTATGTTTAACACTTGTATCTTTTATCAATGTTTATGATGAGTATTTCTGTAATTTGATGTGGCTCTGCGCTTTCACCGGAAGTTTGTTTGGGACAATGCATTACTGAACATAACGCACCAATTTCAAATGAGGTTTTTGGACATAAAGATGAACTTTATCGAACAAAACACACATTTATTGTCTAACATGGAGTCCTGGGAATGCCATCCGGTGAAGATCATCAAAGGTTAGTGATTAATTTTAACGCTATTTCTGTCTATTGTGACACCTCTCCTTCTTTGGAAAATGGTTGTATGGTTTTCTGTGGCTAGGCACTGACCTAACATAATTGCAAGGTGTGCTTTCACCGTAAAGCCTTTTTGAAATCAGACACTGTGGCTAGATTAACAAGAAATGTATCTTTAAAATGGTGTATAATACTTGTATGTTTGAGGAATTTTAATTATGAGATTTCTGTTGTTTTGAATTTGGCGCCTTGCAATTTCACTGGCTGTTGGCGAGGTGGGACGCTAGACCCACATATCCCAGAGAAGATATGCACACACACACATAGACAAACACACACAGATGGTGGCTCAAACACACACACAAATGCACACACACACAAATGCTGACACACACAGAAATGAGATGAGATGACAGAAACATGAATGGGTTTTACGTTGGGTCAAAAGAATTGTAAGACAGTCTGGGTGAAATGGACAGAGATGGAGACGGGGAGAGAGAGAGAGATAAAGCAGGAGGGACAGGGGGAAAGAGAGAAAGAGAGAGCGATAGAGCGGGAGCGAGGAGAGAGAAAGAGAGAGAGCGAGAAGAGAGGCTGGTTTCCTGGGACTAATTGTTCTCAGACAAGGCCCTAGAGTTGGTAATGTGACCAAAGATAGATTATTGTCCAACGTTTCCTCGTAATGATCCCAGGATGGGTTCAGTTTGGCTGGTGTGAGCGGGGACTGTCTCCACCCCCCCTTCCCCTCTTCCCCTGCCTCCCCAGAAGCCAGTCATTTAGGGATTGAGCGTGACCGTACATCCGGGATCAGGGCTCCATCCTCTGCCTCTGGACCCAGTAGACCTCCCTATATGTGGACCAGTACCAGGAGGGTGTGCATGTGTGGCTGAGACTGGCTGGGTCTGGGTCTAGGTCTGGGGTGGAAGAGCTGAGCTGCCTCCTCTAAGCTCCAGGCTCCAGGCTGCAGGAGAGATACAGACGAGAGCCAGACAGCCCAGACGGCCCTGCCTGCACGGCAGCCCCACACACCTGCACACAGCAGGCCTGTCTGGCCTCACTGCCTGGGAACAAAGGGAGGGAGAGGGAGGGGTCTGGGTTGGTATAGGGGTCATAGGTAATGGAGGCCGGAGGTTCCAGCAGCCCTGATTCCAGACGGTCACAGTGCAGCCGGCTCAATCCCACCAGCCCTCAGGGCAGTACAGGAGCCCCAGATGTGCAGGGAGAGCTGAGAGTGAAGCCCTGGGTTGGGGGCCGGGAGAGGACGGGGGTGCTAAGAGTGCAAAGAGTACATCTCTGGAATAAAAGTAAAGAGAGTGAGAGATCTCCAAGTCTACCAGACTCTGCAGATTTGTAGTGACTAAAAACCACATTGAACACGACATGCACTAAAAACACTACAAGACACCCGTTACTGTTGGACCCCCCCCCCCCCCCCCCCCCCCAAACGGACGGTGCAGTGAGGCCATCGCTCTTACACAGATATGCAGATTCTTTACAACTCAATTGTAGAGTTTTAGTACCTTTGGCAGTCCACTAACAATCTCCCTGGACAGATAATCCACACCGGACATCGATAAATCCCCCAGAATATGTCGGAAAACTTGTCTGGTGGACCCTGGCTTTTTAATGGCTTTCTGCTTGTTTTAAATCTTTGTTGTCATGGTGGTGCAGTTTTCTATTAGCCATGATGCAGGGTTGTAGAGATTCTGGAACTGAGAAGGAGATGGAAGGTTGACTGTTGAACAATTGGAGATTACAGCCTATGGCGTTTATTACAACTACTACGCTCTTGTTTGTAGAAACAACCACAGGCACACAACACACACAGGCACACACACACACCTACACAGGCACACAACACACACAGGCACACACACACACCTACACAGGCACACAACACACACAGGGACACACACACACCTACACAGGCACACAACACACACAGGGACACACACACACCTACACAGGCACACAACACACACAGGCACACACACACACCTACACAGGCACACAACACACACAGGCACACACACACACCTACACAGGCACACAACACACACAGGCACACACACACACCTACACAGGCACACAACACACACAGGCACACACACACACCTACACAGGCACACAACACACACAGGCACACACACACACCTACACAGGCACACAACACACACAGGCACACACACACACCTACACAGGCACACAACACACACAGGCACACACACACACCTACACAGGCACACAACACACACAGGCACACACACACACCTACACAGGCACACAACACACACAGGCACACACACACACCTACACAGGCACACAACACACACAGGCACACACACACACCTACACAGGCACACAACACACACAGGCACACACAACACACACAGGGACACAACACACACAGGCACACAACACACACAGGCACACACACACACCTACACAGGCACACAACACACACAGGCACACACACACACCTACACAGGCACACAACACACACAGGCACACACACACACCTACACAGGCACACAACACACACAGGCACACACAACACACACAGGGACACAACACACACAGGCACACAACACACACAGGCACACAACACACACAGGCACACAATACACACAGGGACACACACACACACACACAGACACACACACACACACACAGGCACACAACACACACAGGCACACAACACACACAGGGACACAGACACACACAGGCACACAACACACACAGGCACACAACACACACAGGCACACAACACACACAGGGACACAGACACACACAGGCACACAACACACACAGGCACACAACACACACAGGCACACAACACACACAGGGACACAGACACACCTACACAGGCACACAGGCACACAACACACACAGGGACACAGACACACCTACACAGGCACACAGGCACACAACACACACAGGGACACAGACACGCCTACACAGGCACACAACACACACAGGGACACAGACACACCTACACAGGCACACAACACACACAGGGACACACGCACACACACAGGCACACAGGCACACACACAGGCACACAGACACACCTACACAGGCACACAACACACACAGGCACACACACACACACAGGCACACACACACACACACACACACACACACACACACACACACACACACACACACACACACAGTCTAAACGTAGACTCGCACTCTGGTTTGGTGTTGGTTGTCATAGCGGCACAGCCATTGGTGGACATACACACTGGTGCCCAGGTTCTTTAAGGCAGCAGCCGAGGGCACCTCCCCTGCCCGCTCCTCCACAAGGTCCAGGATGGCATGTGACCCAGGCACACACCTCCACAAGCTGCGGTGCAACTCCAGCAGGGTGGCATTTCCACACACCTCCGCCAGGGGCAGGAGAGCATCACACAATGACCCAAGACCAGCTCGGTTAATTCCTACCATTGTGACAACGAGTCGTCATAATGTTGCATCAAATGTACATTATCCCAGGGGTGTTGGAAGATACAATGTAAGTAACTTAATTTATGTCCCCCTAACTTCCCTGAATACCTCTGTTGATGCTACACCTATTGTATGCAGTAATCATGAGCCTATGAACCAGAGTTACACTGTTAGCACTGAGGCAGTGTGCCCTAGTAGGAAGTCCACTGTGTTCAGCTCAACCTGCACTATCAGTTCCAATGTAAATAACATGAGCATGTCTACTTCTGATTAGCTTCAAAGTAAAGCATTAAAAACAATTAACCCGAAAAGTACTAAAAATAGCCCATATTAACATATGCAGCCTGAGAAACAAGGAGCATGAAGTCAACAACTTGCTTGTAACAGATGACATTCATATTCTGACTATCTCTGAAACTCACTGATATAATACCTTTGATATCGCCAACTACTTTAATTACTTTTTCAATGGCAAGATAAGCAAACTTAGGGATGACATGCCAGCAAAAAACGCTGACATCACACATCAAAGTAATAGCGAACGATATTGCCACTCCTATTTGCCACATCTTCAATTTAAGCCTTCTGGAAAGTGTGTGCCCTCAGGCCTGGAGGGAAGCAAAAGTCATTCTGCTACCCAAGAATAGTAAAGCCCCCTTTTCTGGCTCAAATAGCTGAGCAATCAGCCTGTTACCAACCATTAGTAAACTTCTGGAAAAAATTGTGTTTGACCAGATGCAATGCTATTTCACAGTAAACAAATTGACAACAGACTTTCAGCACGCTTATAGTGAAGGACACTCAACAAGCACAGCACTTACACAAATGACTGATGATTGGCTGAGAGAAATTGATGATAACATTATTGTGGGGGCTGTCTTGTTAGACTTCAGTGCGGCTTTTGACATTATCGATCATAGTCTGCTGCTAGAAAAACGTATGTGTTATGGCTTTACACCCCCTGCTATAATGTGGATAAAGAGTAATCAAGGTAGAATCAGGAATTCCCCAGGGTAGCTGTCTAGGCCCTTTGCTTTTCTCCAGCTTTACTAACCACATGCCACTGGCTTTGAGTAAGGCCAGTATGTCTATGTATGTGGATGACAAAACACTATACATGTCAGCTACTACAGCGACTGAAATGACTGCAACACTTAACCTGTTGAGGATGGGGGCGCTGTTGTGACTATTTATGCTAATCGGGTAATTTTTGAAACGGATTCCCACAAAGTTCTTAATCGTACAATATGCATATTATTATTATTATTGGATAGAAAACAGTCTATAGTTTCTATAGGAGTTGAAATTTTGTCTCTAAGTGGAACAGAGCCCATTCTACAGCAATTTCCCTGACATGGAGTCAGATTTCAGAAATGTTGGCCACTGTTCTGGAGTCAGTTAAAAGGGCACTGTTATTGCTATGACTATACGGACACTGCTTACATCTTCCCCTGGATGCCTTTACGTGATGACGATTTCAATGGGGTCTATTGCGCGTTCACAGGCACTACAAATTAAAAAACCCTGTAGCTAGGAACTCTTTTCTTGCTGCGTAACGCGCGTGGAGGACACCGACCCTCTCCTGTTCCAAGCGTTAGTTTAGCCTGTTATATTTCTCCGGTCATCTTTTTACTCGTTATAGGAGTTAAAAACATCATAAGGTAGTTAATTTAAAGCGTTTTATAGCAATTTATATCCGTTTAGTGCGATTTTGGGACATTTATTTTTGAAACGGTGTGAATAGCTGGGCACGCTTTTCAGTTCATCCCGAACGCAGTTGGCATTTCCACATGGCAAGAGGACAGCTTTCCACCAAAAGACGATTACTCCCAAGAAAGGATCCTTTGCCCAAGATACTGATGGAAGAACAGCTCAAAGTAGGACATTTTTATTATGATAAATCGTGTTTCTGTCGAAAAATGTTAGTGGCTTAGGACGCCATGTTTTTTGACGTAGCTTCGCTTGGCGCAAACTGTATTGAAAAGTAAGGATAATTTAAAAAATGTAATTCCGCAATTGTATTAAGAATTAAATTGTCTATCAATCCCTGTCCACCCTATATTTTTTAGTCACGTTTATGAGTATTTATGTATAAGAGTAGATCACTGTCTAAGTGGCGCAAGGACATTTTCTGACCAGCTTGTCTACATTTCACATTGTCTAACCATGATTTTGGTGGCTAAATATAAACATTTTCGATCAAACTCTATATGGATTGTGTAATATGATGTTACAGGAGTGTCATCTGAAGAATTCTGAGAAGGTTAGTGAAAAAATTAATATATTTTTGGCGATGTTGACGTTATCGCCCACTTTGGCTAGAATCAATGCTGGGCTGCTATGTGCTATGTGCTATGCTAATATAACGATTTATTGTGTTTTCGCTGTAAGACACTTAGAAAATCTGAAATATTGTCTGTATTCACAGGATCTGTGTCTTTCGATTAGTGTATGCTGTGTATTTTTACGAAATGTTTGATGATTAGTAAGTAGGTAAACACATTGCTCATAGTAATTATTCTAGTCCATTTGTGACGGTGGGTGCAATTGTAACCATCTACCTGAAATATGCACTTTTTTCTAACAAAACCTATCCCATACCATAAATATGTTATCAGACTGTCATCTGATGAGTTTTTTTCTTGGTTAGGGGCTATAAATATCTTAGTTTAGCCGAATTGGTGATAGCTACTGGTGTTGGTGGACAAATAAAAGATGGTGGATTATGCTAATGTGTTTTTAGGTAATAGATGTACATCTTTACATATTGTGTCTTCCCTGTAAAACATTTTAAAAATCGGACATGTTGACTGGATTCACAAGATCTGTGTCTTTCATTAGCTGTATTGGACTTTAATGTGTGAAAGTTAAATGGCACTGGTTTTTCAGTGGGGGTGGGGGGGGTGTGCCGCTAGCGGCACGCTCATCCTAGACAGGTTAACAAAAAGCTGTAGGCAGGTCCTACAGGCCCTAGTTTTGTCACACGTAGACTACTGTTCAGTAGTTTGGTCAGGTGCCACAAAGAGGGACTTGCAGTTGGCTCAGAACAGGGCAGCACAGCTGGCCCTTAAAAGTACACAGAGAGCTAACATTAATGACATGCGTGTCAATCTCTCATGGCTCAAAGTGGAAGAAAGATTGACTTCATCATTACTTGTTTTTGTAAGAGGTGTTGACAAGCTGAAGGTACCGAGCTGTCTGTTAAAAATACTCGGACACCCATGCATAACCCACAAGATATAACCCACATGCCACCAGAGGTCTCTTCAGAGTCCCCCAAGTCCAGAACAGACTATGGGAAAGACACAGTACTACATAGAGCCATGACTACATGGAACTCTATTCCACATCAGGTAACTGATGCAAGCAGCAGAATCAGATTTAAAAAGCAGGTAAAAATACACCTTTTGGAACAACGGGGACTGTGAGGAGACACACACAAAGGTACAGACACACGCATATGCACACATTGCGATATTGTTGTATTGTGGTATTGAACATAATGTGTTGTGGATATGTGGTGGAGTAGGGATGTTATATGATGTACTGTTTTATCTTTAGCTCATTCAGTACAAACATAGTTCCCTGTTTAATCTTTTTTATATGTAATGTGGGTGCTTTAGTGTGTTTAGACCCCAGGAAGAGTCGCTGCTGCCCCATGATGCCTAAAATGGCCACTTTCATCATGATTTTCCCAAAAATTGGTTTGCAATACAAATGTAATAAGCATGTTAAACATTCTTCCTGTCACGTTCGTCGTAGAGAGGAGACCAAGGCGCAGCGTGATTTGAATACATACTTATTTTAATAAAGAAATATACTGAACAACAACACGAACGTGACCGCTATAAACAATGAGTGCAGACATGCAACACCACAAAGACAATAACCCACAAACCAAAACTGGCAAATGGCAACCTAAATAGGATCCCCAATCAGAGACAACGATAAACATCTGCCTCTGATTGGGAACCATTCCAGGCCACCATAGACCTACATATGTCTAGACTAGACACACACAACCTAGACATACAAAACCCCCTAGAACAGACAAAAACAACACATACCACCCTCGTCACACCCTGACCTAACTAAAATAATAAAGAAAACAAAGAATACTAAGGTCAGGGCGTGACACTTCCTCCCAATAAAGTTATTATGGGAGAATTTCCAGAACAATCTGAGACTACGCTGGCGTGGAATCACCCACTACAACACATCTATATAATCTTCCTCCTGTTTCCCTCCTTTTAGAACCACTGCCATCTTCCCCTGTTACCCTTCCGATAACAGCCACTCCCATCTTCCCCTGTTACTTTTCCTATAATAGCTACTCCCATCTTCCCCTGTTACTCTTCCTATAACAGCCACTCCCATCTTCCCCTGTTACTCTTCCTATAACAGCCACTCCCATCTTCCCCTGTTACCCTTCCTATTACAGCCACTCCCATCTTCCCCTGTTACTCTTCCAATAAGAACCACTCCCATCTTCCTCTGTTACTTTTCCAATAAGAACCACTCCCATCTTCCCCTGTTACCCTTCCAATAACAGCCACTCCCATCTTCCCCGGTTACTCTTCCTATAACAGCCACTCCCATCTTCCCCTGTTACTCTTCCTATAACAGCCACTCCCATCTTCCTCTGTTACTTTCACAATAAGAACCACTCCCATCTTCCCCTGTTACTCTTCCTATAACAGCCACTCCCATCTTCCTCTGTTACTTTCCCAATAAGAACCACTCCCATCTTCCCCTGTTACCCTTCCTATAACAGCCACTCCCATCTTCCTCTGTTACTTTCCCAATAAGAACCACTCCCATCTTCCCCTGTTACCCTTCCTATAACAGCCACTCCCATCTTCCTCTGTTACTTTCCCAATAAGAACCACTCCCATCTTCCCCTGTTACCCTTCCTATAACAGCCACTCCCATCTTCCTCTGTTACTTTCCCAATAAGAACCACTCCCATCTTCCCCTGTTACCCTTCCTATAACAGCCACTCCCATCTTCCCCTGTTACCCTTCCTATAACAGCCACTCCCATCTTCCTCTGTTACTTTCCCAATAAGAACCACTCCCATCTTCCCCTGTTTCTTTCCCAATAAGAACCACTCCCATCTTCCCCTGTTAGCCTTCCTATAACAGCCACTCCCATCTTCCCCTGTTACTCTTCCTATAACAGCCACTCCCATCTTCCTCTGTTACTTTCCCAATAAGAACCACTCCCATCTTCCCCTGTTACCCTTCCTATAACAGCCACTCCCATCTTCCTCTGTTACTTTCCCAATAAGAACCACTCCCATCTTCCCCTGTTACCCTTCCTATAACAGCCACTCCCATCTTCCTCTGTTACTTTCCCAATAAGAACCACTCCCATCTTCCCCTGTTACCCTTCCTATAACAGCCACTCCCATCTTCCCCTGTTACTCTTCCTATAACAGCCACTCCCATCTTCCTCTGTTACTTTCCCAATAAGAACCACTCCCATCTTCCCCTGTTACCCTTCCTATAACAGCCACTCCCATCTTCCTCTGTTACTTTCCCAATAAGAACCACTCCCATCTTCCCCTGTTTCTTTCCCAATAAGAACCACTCCCATCTTCCCCTGTTAGCCTTCCTATAACAGCCACTCCCATCTTCCCCTGTTACTCTTCCTATAACAGCCACTCCCATCTTCCTCTGTTACTTTCCCAATAAGAACCACTCCCATCTTCCCCTGTTACCCTTCCTATAACAGCCACTCCCATCTTCCCCTGTTACCCTTCCTATAACAGCCACTCCCATCTTCCCCTGTTACTCTTCCTATAATAGCTACTCCCATCTTCCCCTGTTACTTTCCCAATAAGAACCACTCCCATCTTCCCCTGTTACCCTTCCTATAACAGCCACTCCCATCTTCCTCTGTTACTTTCACAATAAGAACCACTCCCATCTTCCCCTGTTACCCTTCCCATAACAGCCACTCCCATCTTCCTCTGTTACTTTCCCAATAAGAACCACTCCCATCTTCCCCTGTTACCCTTCCTATAACAGCCACTCCCATCTTCCCCTGTTACCCTTCCTATAACAGCCACTCCCATCTTCCCCTGTTACTCTTCCTATAATAGCTACTCCCATCTTCCCCTGTTACTTTCCCAATAAGAACCACTCCCATCTTCCCCTGTTACTCTTCCTATAACAGCCACTCCCATCTTCCCCTGTTACTTTCCCAATAAGAACCACTCCCATCTTCCCCTGTTACTCTTCCTATAACAGCCACTCCCATCTTCCCCTGTTACTCTTCCTATAACAGCCACTCCCATCTTCCCCTGTTACTTTTCCAATAATAACCACTCCCATCTTCCCCTGTTACTTTTCCAATAATAACTACTCCCATCTTCCCCTGTTACTCTTCCAGAACCACTCCCATCTTGTCCATGTAAGTAAACTCCTTCCATGCTGAAGACAGCAGGGTGATGTTTGGCCCTAAAATGAAAAGTTCAGGTTCAGAGCTACAGAGATGTTTTCACTCTTCCTCCTGGTCATAAACTGTTCCTCTGGCAGACATCGCCTCTACACCTCAGCTCAGATCATCAGAACAGATCGAATCCGTTCCACCCCAGGAGGAAAATGTCTCCTTCTCTACTATTGACAAACTGGCTGTTGAAGTCCCGGGACAAGGATTCCAATGTGCATTCTATTAGTGGGATTCAGTTTGAAAGACGGTTGGGAGCTGCCTGGCCGGACCGGTGGTTTAGTGACTGAACGTCTTCCAGCTCTCCTCCCGCAGCACTTGGAGAGCAGAAGCAACACTTATCTCATGTTTCCACATTGGTCCTGGGGATACTTTTCTGTTGAAGCTGCGCTGCACCTTTCTGTTCGGAAAGCACAGGACGCTTGAAGAGCGTAGGAGACGTGTGTGTTGTGTCTGTGGGAGGATGGTTGTTTTTGTTTTAAGGAGGAGGAGGATGGGGATGGGGTGGGGGTGAGAGGACTGTCCGACAGCATCACCTGAATCACCTCACAGACAGACAGACAGACAGACAGACAGACAGACAGACAGACAGACAGACAGACAGACAGACAGACAGACAGACAGACAGACACACACACACACACACACACACACACACACACACACACACACACACACACACACACACACACACACACACACACACACACACACACACACACACACACACACACACACACACACCATGACACATACACCATGCCATATGCACTCTGGCTCATGTGCTTCCCATTGACAGCACATTGAGAATAACGACAGAGGATCAGCAAAGGCCAGAGTCACACATGTGTAAATGAGTTTACCTTACAATTTATACTCCTATAGAAGTGAGTTATGAGCCAGGGTGATTCAAAAGCAGTAAAACATTGCCAGGTACTATAATATATTTCAAAAATTCCAACAGGAGTTGCTTTGCCCTTAGAGTGGAAAAGCCCTGAATGCATTTTTCCCTTCTCCATAACAAAGTACCTTCAATCAGTCCCAGATACATCAGCTCAGTTCTGTTTTATACTCACACTACCCTACTAATATTAGTAGACATCGCAGAAGAATAGACATCGCAGAAGAAACCTCTAGTGGGCTAGAAAAGCCTTGGAAGAATGTCCATTCAGACCAGGAAGTAAATAGACAGAGCACATTAGAATAATTAGGAGCCTAGCAGTGAGGGCCATGATGCCAGCAGCATGTCCACCATCACAGACAGACGCAGGTGGATGAGGACCAACTAGGTGTCTGGGAGATCAACTAGCTCTGATCAAACACATACATTTGACCAGACACTCTTATCCAGAGTGACTTACAGGAGCATTTAGGGTTAAGTGCCTTTCTCAAGGGTACATCAACACATTTTTCACCTAGTCAGTTGGGGGATTCGAACCAGCGACCATTCAGTTACTGGCCAAATTATCTTAACCGCTAGGCTACCTGTCACCCGCCAAATTAATTCCTATAGGTCTTACAGCAGCGCTCCACTGCAAGGTGATTGAACTGATACAAAGTTAAAGCAACTATGAATCTCTCTCTGTATCTATGAGGCGTTTGTAACGCGGGGCTAACCGCGAACAGGCAGGTGAATGTACAGGCAGGTGTGAATGTACAGGCAGGTGTGAATGTACAGGCAGGTGAATGTACAGGCAGGTGTGAATGTACAGGCAGGTGAATGTACAGGCAGGTGTGAATGTACAGGCAGGTGTGAATGTACAGGCAGGTGTGAATGTACAGGCAGGTGTGAATGTACAGGCAGGTGTGAATGTACAGGCAGGTGTGAATGTACAGGCAGGTGTGAATGTACAGGCAGGGGTGAATGCAGAAAGAGCAAATGTCAACATTTCAGCGCTACTATGGGTCAGATGGACATACGGTACCTACGGTAATGTAGGTATTTAATAATGTAGTACCTACGGTAATGTAGGTATTTAATAATGTAGTACCTACGGTAATGTAGGCAGGGGAACGGGTCATGCGACTAAAGCTGAGATGGAGCTACAAATGTCTGCGTATGAATGAGTGAAATATTGATTGGGCTAATGCTTTTGAACTGGCACATTTCATGCTCGGTGCTTGTATAGTAATTTGCTCTCACCTCAAACACGGGGCATGCATGTGTCAAAAAAAGGGAGAGAAAAAAACCTTGGTGGATGCTCCTGAATGCAAATGCATGCATGTATAACCTTTCAGCTGATAGGCTCTCATCATTTAAGCGTTGACCTACACATAAATATGTTGTACAGGCCTTGAGTGGAGACAAATTCTGACACTCGTTAGCAATGAGGAGCCACAACTAGCGTCTGTTTAAAGGGCTAGAGGAGAGGAGGAGGTGAGGGAGGAGGTGAAGGAAGAGGAGAGGAGAAGACAAGAGAAAAAACATAGGCTCCTTATGAGGCAAAGCAAAGATGGACGAGAAGCCTTAGGCCCCAAAACAATCAATTGCAGATCAAGGAAAAACATTTTTTTAATGGTGTATCTTAACATAGTTATTAGACACATTAAAACACTTTTTTTCACCTTTATTTAACCAGGTAGGCCAGTTGAGAACAAGTTAAGTTAATAAGTCTCCAGCTTCAGTGATTTTTGCAATTCCCTCCAGTCATTTGCAGCAGAGAACTGGAAGGAAAGAGGGCCAAAGGAGGAGTTGGCTGGCTGCTGGTGCGCGTGCTACGGGTGGGTGTTGCTATGGTGACCAGTGAGCTGAGATAAGGCGGGGATTTACCTAGCAAAGACGTATAGATGAGCTGGAGCAAGGGGGTTTGGCGACAAATATGTAGCGAGGGCCAGCCAACGAGAGCATACAGGTCACAGTGGTGAGTAGTATATGGGGATTTGGTGACAAAACGGATGGCACTGTGATAAACTACATCCAATTTGCTGAGTAGTGTTGGAGGCTATTTTGTAAATCACATCGCCGACGTTAAGGATCGGTCAGTTTTACGAGGGTATGTTTGGCATCATGAGTGAAGGATGCTTAGTTGCGAAATAGGACGCCGATTCTAGATATAATTTTGGATTGGAGATGCTTAATGTGAGTCTGGAAGGAGAGTTTACAGTCTAACCAGGCACCTAGGTATTTGTAGTTGTCCACATATTCTAGGTCAGAACCGTCCAGAGCATTGATGCTAGACGGGCGGGCGGGTGCGGCAGCGATCGGTTGAAGAGCATGCATTTAGTTTTACTTGCATTTAAGAGCAGTTGGAGACCACGGAAGGAGAGTTGTATGGCATTGACGCTCGTCTGGAGGTTAGTTAACACAGTGTTCAAAGAAGGGCCAGAATTATACAGAATGGTGTCGTCTGCATACAGGTGGATCAGAGAATCACCAGCAGCATAAGCAACATCATTGATGTATACAGAGAAGAGAGTCGGCCAGAGAATTGAACTTTGTGGCACCCCCATAGAGACTGTTAGAGGTCCGGACAACAGGCCCTCCGATTTGACACACTGAACTCTATCTGAGAAGTAGTTGGTGAACCAGGCAAAGCAGTCATTTGAGAAACCAAGGCTGTTGAGTCTGCCAATAAGAATGTGGTGATTGACAGAGTCGAAGCCTTGGCGAGGTCGATGAATACGGCTGCACAGTAGTGTCTTTTATTGATGGCTATCCGATGCTAATGCAGCACGCAACAGGATGTATTTGTGCTGGTCAAGGGCAGTCAGGTCTGGAGTGAACCAAGGGCTATATCTGTTCTTAGTTTTACATTTTTTGAATGGGGCATGCTCATTTAAGATATTGATGAAAGCATTTTTAAAGAATAACCAGGCATCCTCTACTGACGGAATGAGGTCAATATCCTTCCAGGATACCCGGGCCAGGTCGATTAGAAAGGCCTGCTCGCTGAAGTGTTTTAGGGAGCGTTTGACAGTGATGAGGGGTGGTCGTTTGACCGCAGACCCATTACGGATGCAGGCAATGAGGCAGTGATCGCTGAGATACTGGTTGAAGACAGCAGAGGTGTATTTAGAGGGCAGGTTGGTCAGGATGATATCTATGAGGGTGTCCGAGTTTACGGATTTAGGGTTGTACCTGGTAGGTTCCATGATCATTTGTGTGAGATTGGGGGCATCTATCTTAGATTGTAGGACGGCCAGGGTGTTAAGTATATCCCAGTTTAGGTCAACTAACAGTACAAACTCTGAAGATAAATGGGGGGGGGGGCAATTAATTCACATATGGTTACCTGGGCACAGCTCGTGGCTGAGGGGGGTCTTTAACAAGCGGTAACATTGAGAGACTTATTTCTGGAAAGGTTGATTTTTAGGAGCAGAAGCTCGAACTGTTTGGGCACAGACCTGGGTAGTATGACAGAACTCTTCAGGCTATCTCTGCAGTAGATTGCATCTCCACCCCCTTTGGCAGTTCTATCTTGGCGGAAAATGTTGTACAACCTGTTCCCCTCAAGGACGTTATCATTGAATATTCAACGAAACCAAACCTGTCTTAAAATACAGCATAATCATGATCAAGTCTACCTGCAGTGCATTTTTTCTATTGTCTTTGATTGGTTGGATTGGGCCTCAGTATTGTAGAGTTAGTTGTAGGACCCAGGGTGGTGAGCATGGATGACATCACATAGAGGTTTGTATCCTCTGAGTGGTTCAGCGGTAAATCAAAATGAAATCAAATCAACATTTAACCTTCACGTACACAGTTTACAGCAAGTATAAATGATACAAGCTCCCTCAAAAGTACAAATATCAGTATCAATATAATAATATATATATTTTTACATTGTAATAGTAGGAGAAAGAAGTATGCATAGTAATATAACTAATATGCATTCACTAACCAGTAGGATATACAGTATAAATAATGATTCTGCTATGTCAGGTATGACAGTATTTACAAATATAAAGTGAACAGTGTCTTGGTTGCGCAGTTGAATAAATAGAATATAAATAGAACAGTAGCGTAATGGAACCACAGTCAATCATGGTGTCCATCCCATCCCCATCCTCTCTAACTACCCACAGGGCATTAACCCTTCCCCTACGTCCCCCGTCGAAATATACACAACAAAGTACGCTTCCCTGGGACCAACCTGAGCCAGAGTGTCAGCAATATCGGGTCCAAACAATCTGGGCTCTCCCCAGCTAAGAGCCCCTACTCTGGGGCCCGCCAGGCCCATCAATCTCCCTGGGCCGGGCTGTGGGAAGGAAGGCCCCTTTCAAAACCAGCGCAGGCAGTAGTATAGTGGAGGGGAAAATGTACATGGACACCAGGCAGCAACCCCCCCAGCCCTATCCCAGCCCTGTCCCAGCTGCAGTGAAAACAAATGGGCAGGAAGCAGCTGTGGGTGGGTGGTTTAACTCTAGTGATATTGGGGGGGGGAGGGGGGCGGCTGCTTCAGGTGGGGCAGACATAAAATAAGAAGGAAGAAGAAGAAGAGACGGAACCCTGAAACAATAAACCATCTGAGAAAGAAAAAGAGAGGAGGAAGAGGTGGATGAGGAGGAGGTGGAGGAAGAAGTGGAAGAGGAAGAGGAGGAGAAGGAGGAGGAAGATGAGGAAGAGAAGGAGGAGGAATAGGAGACTGAGGAGGAAGATGAGGAAGAGGAGAATGATTTGATTTATTAGCTAGTCTTACTGGGGTCCAACACATAATGAAAAATATATTTGAGACAAAAACCTTGACATACAGTACCAGCCAAAGGTTTGGACACACCTACTCATTCAAGGGCTTTTCTTTGTGGAATAATAGTGAAGACATCAAAACTATGAAATAACACATATGGAATCATGTGGTAACCAAAAAAGTGTTAAACAAATCAAAATATATTTTATATTTGAGGTTCTTCAAAGTAGCCACCCTTTGCCTTGATGACAGCTTTGCAATGCCTCTTGGCATTCTCTCAAGCAGCTTCATGAGGAATGCTTTTCCGACATTCTTGAAGGAGTTCCCACATATGCTGAGCACTTGTTGGCTGATTTTCCTTCATTCTGCGATCCAACTCATCCCAAACCATCTCATTTGGTTTGAGGTTGGGTGATTGTGGAGGCCTGGTCATCTGATGTAGCACTCCATCACTCTCCTTGGTCAAATAGCCCTTACACAGCCTGGAGGTATGATTTGGGTCATTGTCCTTTCGAAAAACAAATGATAGTCCCAATAAGCGCAAATCAGATAGGATGGCATATCGCTGCAGAATGCTGTGGTAGGTGTGCTGGTTAAGTGTACCTTGTATTCTAA
The DNA here is from genome assembly GCF_029448725.1 of Salvelinus fontinalis. Lineage (NCBI taxonomy): Eukaryota > Metazoa > Chordata > Actinopteri > Salmoniformes > Salmonidae > Salvelinus > Salvelinus fontinalis. The sequence continues at coordinate 25,659,295 of NC_074668.1, read as the reverse complement.
ATACATCACTGACAGTATCACCAGCAAAGCACCCCCACACCATCACACCTCCTCATCCATGCTTGACGGTGGGAACCACACATGCGGAGATCATCCATTCACCTATTCTACGTCTCACAAAGACATGGCGGATGGAATAAAAAATCTCACATTTGAACTCATCAGACCAAAGGACAGATTTCCACCTGTCTAATGTCCATCGCTGGTGTTTCTTCTTCTATTGGTGTCCTTTAGTAGTGGTTTCTTTGCAGCAATTCAACCATGAAGGCCTGATTCACGCAATCTCCTCTGAACAGTTGATGTTGAGATGTGTCTGTTACTTGAACTCTGTGAAGCATTTATTTGAACTGCAATCTGAGGTGCAGTTTAACTTTAATATATGTATAATCTGCAGCAAAGGTAATGGTGGGTCTTCCTTTCCTGTGGCAGTCCTCATGAGAGACAGTTTCATCACAGCGTTTGAAGTTTTTTGCAACTGCACTTTAAGAAACGTTCAAAGTTCTTGAAATTATCCGCATTGACTGACCTTCATTTCTTAAAGTAATGATGGACTCGTTTCTCTTTGCTTATTTGAGCTGTTGTTGCCATTATATGGATTTTTACCAAATAGGGCTATCTTCTGTATACCACCTATACTGTGTCAGAACACAACTGATTGGTGCAAATGCATTAAGAAGGAAAGAAATTCCTTAACTTTTAAGGCACAACTGTTATTTGAAATGCATTCCAGGTGACTACCTCATGAAGCTGGTTGAGAGAATGCCAATAGTTTGCAAAGCTGTCATCAAGGCAAAGGGTGGCTACTTTGAAGAATTTCAAATATAAAATATATTTTGATTTGTTTAACACTTTTTTGGTTACTAAATTATTCCATATGTATTATTTCATAGTTTTGTCTTCACTATTATTCTACAATGTAGAAAATAGTTTTAAATAATAAAGAAAAAACCTTGAATGAGTAGGTGTGTCCAAACTTTTGACTGGTACTGTACATTTAAAGGAGGAGGAGGAGAAAGAGGTATGAGTGAGGAACACTAATGTAAGAGAAAGAGATGGGGGGGGGCAATGTGCATGGGGTCGGTGATGGTGATGAATGAGAGACTGTCTCCTGACGGAGGAGAGGGGGTTTCATCTTCATCTAAAGAGGAGAGAGGGTGGTGACTTAACCAGGGCAAGCTGTTCTCGACTTTGGGGAGACAGGGCTGCCTCTGTCATGCAGCCTGGTTCTTCTTCACAGATGTTCTCATGTTACCAAGGTGACCGAGCACTGTCATATGGACAACACATGAGGATGGATCACGCACACACAAAGTCATATTTGTAGTGGACGTTGTGCTTGCCTTGGCAACCATCTTAGGGCTGTCCCTCTATGGGCAAGTGGGGGAGGAGTCATCTCTATGGGGCGTGTTATTCAGTGTGATGTGTGCGAGTCAGATGTGTGTGACAGCTCCTCCTGCTGCAGACTCTTGGTTCACACATCCTGCAGCATCACCTTAACACAATGAGCCATCTGGGGTACCAGCTCCCTGAACGCAGCTCTCCAATCAAACTCAAGATTCACGGCTTACAACCAGGAAGAAACAACAGCACAACCAATCTACACAGGGATAGAACAAATTGACATTTAAAGACTATTTCGTCAAAATTGTGTTTGATCAGATGGTATTGGAGCGGTTGGTGGAATAAGGGTTTTTAGGCTGCAGTTCCTCCTCCGAGGCAGCAGAGGGCAGTTTAACCTCTGTGCCGTGGTCTTGGTATCATCCACAGTGCTCAGATTCAAGTCGTCTTTGGTCTTTTCCAATTCCTTTCAACAGAAACAGATATGGCTTGAAAAATGTGTTTCAATATTTGAATAAGCTATTCCATTTTATGGATTTGGCCAAAGGGAAATGAAATGGCAGTCAACTTAAAGACAGGGCCATTAGATAAGCTCAAAGATAAAACATTCATTCAGGAAACATATCTACTTTGTAATTCTTAGAAGAAGTCGTCTTTGGCACTAATACTGTTGTCATGCACATTTCTGATAATATCCCATTTTAAATGGTGGGCAGCATAGAAAATACATAACTGTACATGATAAACCAGTACATTTCCCTCCCCTGTCCTCTTCAATGGACCAATCAGTAGGAGTGACCATTGAATGCTTTATTAGTCTAAATCTGGGGCTTGGAGTTCATTTGAACCCAGATAGCAACGGCCATAACTGGGTTAATCCTTACAGGGGGGTGAGGGGTAGGACACGACGGGTGTATGGGGGAGCAAATTAAAAGGAGCAGACATCAAGGCCACGTTTCCCTAATCAGAAGAGGAGAAGTGAGACCCCAGGCAAGGCAATTTAGCCGAACAAGACAGAACAGAAGAAGAGAGGAAACGGCCTGCGAGTCACTTTTTGACCTTTAAGCCCATCTGATGAATTTCTGGTAATTAAGCCGTTTGATTGCCTCAAATGAATGATCTGGATAACTGCCCTTTAAAGGCTGTTTACTTCTCTGTAAATCAAGCCTTTCTGCATCTTTTGTTTTTAATGTAACCTTTATGGAAATTACTACACGCACCAAAAGCTTTCATCTATGTAAAGGCTGTTGTTCTCCTCTTCCTCGGACGAGGAGAGGAGAGAAGGATCATCAGACCAAAATGCAGCATTCGGGAAATAAGCCATCTTTTATTTGACACGATGGCAACACGAAAACAAACACTTTCAAAATTACAAAACAAGAAAACGACGTAGACGAAAAAACCTGAACATGAACTTACTTAACTAAAACGTAAAACTCACGGACAGGAACAGACTACATCGAAACGAAACGAACAACCGAACAGTCCCGTATGGTGCAAGACATAACACAGATACGGAAGACAATCACCCACAAACAAACAGTGAGAACACCCTACCTAAATATGACTCTTAATTAGAGGAAAACGCAAACCACCTGCCTCTAATTAAGAGCCATACCAGGCAACCCAAAACCAACATAGAAACAGAAAACATAGACTGCCCACCCAAAACACACGCCCTGACCATAAACACATACAAAAACAACAGAAAACAGGTCAGGACCGTTACAATCTAACTTCTCTGCTCCAGTTCAGAGGGGAGAGGGGAGAGGGCTGTTAAAGACTTGTACACCACCCAAGATAATACCTTGTTAAAATAATACATTTAAATAACACATGGAGAGTATACCCATTGAGCACAGACATCAATTCAATGTCTATTCTACATTGGTTTAACATCATTCCATTGCTTCAACCAGTGTGCCCAGTGTCTGGAGTCGGTTCACACCGTATGCCCATGATGGTGTGGGCTCTCTCTCTCTCTCTCTCTCTCTCTCTCTCTCTCTGTCAGGCTGAAGTTCCTTCCTCTCCTGGGGGGCAGCTCCAGACGTGCTGTGGTGGAGGATATTACACAGAAAAAAACAACCACGAAAGCCTTTCTGTCGCTAGCATACTGTAATTTCATTTACAGGATTATTCAACCTCATGCGATATTCAGCAAGCGCACATGCACACGCACATGCACACACACACACATCTCTACTCCATCATATCACACCCTTTACTTTCTCCCAACGAAGTCACACATCCTCGGCGAAAACTTTTCTCCCCCTAACCCATGGCTGACCCCCTCAGCAAATATAGATTTCCCATTTTCTGAAACTGCCAAAACCATCACCCAGGGGATGTTCCACATTAAGCCAAAGAATGGGTGACTGTGAAATGTGTTGCTGTACTTCCAGACACGTGAGCAAATACTTTTGTGTGTCCGCTTAAATGAGTTCCTCCACTGCAAAGTCATTTGGGAATGGATCAGTGCGGCATTAGCCATTGCTTTAAAAGCATGGCCATGATTGAGTGTGGAAACAAAAGAGGCTTCCAATAATTGCAACAATATTGCCTCTAGATCCTAATGTAATTTTGTCACATTGTTAAAAAAATTCAGACAATATGACAACACACTCAGTCCCCCGCCTCCAGGCTTAATCATGAATGAGTGTGTGTGTGGAGGGGCTGGTAAATATCTTTATTTGTGGATGGCTTTTGCCTTTACATTTGCACATGTCGGTCTTCCTAGATGACTTGCCCAATGCTCCGAAGTCCCAGGAGCTGGATGGTCATCTAGGAATAATATTCATGATTCAATTGTCTGTGTTGGCATGTTTAAGTATGTGTGTATCAGTGGCGGTTGGTGACGTTTAAGATGAGGGAGGATTATAATTTATTTTATGAGCATGGCCTTATTTCTATCACTGTAAGGAAAGATGCTGATAGAGACAAGAAGCAGGTACAGGTAATAGCAACGACAGGACAGGACAGGGTCTGGACATGAACACAATAATGCTGACACAGGGAACATACGGGGGAGCAGACCATTATAGACGGGGCAATCAACAAAGGGAAGGAGTCCAGGTTGGTCCAATGAGCGCTGATGCGCGTAATGATGGTGTCAGGTGTGCGTAATGAAGGGAAGCCTGGAGCCCTCGAGTGCCAGAGAGGGAGAGCGGGAGCAGGAGTGACAATTACAGCATATTGGATGACGGTCATATTCCATTCACCCAGTTCACTGTAACATCGATAGGATTAGGCTACTATATGATACTCAAAATTGTCCTATACCCATCGAGGTTGCTACAACCTAGCTCATGAATGAAAGTTTACAACGTAGGTGCACACAGGTCGAGAAAAAATGTTGAGTAATCAAGGGGTGCGTTCGTAAATTCACTCTGGCTATCTACTCCGATTTCAGAGCACTCTCGTCTGTGCCAGAATGCAGAATATATGATGAATTTATGAAAGCGCAACACATTAGTCCAACAATTGCAAACAAGAGATTCTATTGGAAAAAATTCAGTTATGTTTATCCCTGTTTTGTTCTGTTTGCTTCCGTTTAAGAAAAATGTTAATCAGAATCGGCAGATTGAATACACCCCTGATCACACGCAAACAGTGTTCGCTTTTATAGCGGTGACATAGATACAGGATGATCCCTTTGATCGTTGTATAAGTACTTCTCGGACCTATCTACGAGCACTCATCCTCTCACCTTTATCCTTTGCAGTGCACAACACATCAGCTGTTAGTGACCAGGTGAAAAAACCTTTCCAAGCCAAACCTTCATATCTCTCTCTTGCTTCTCCTTAATTTTGGAAGAAATTAATTTGTTCAGAACTGTTCAAATATTGTCTTTCTATATCTTTGAGTCAACTACTCACCACATGTTATGCACTGCAGTGCTAGCTAGCTGTAGCTTATGCTTTGAGTACTAGATTTTTTTTCTGATCCTTTGAGTGGGTGGACAACATCAGTTCATGCTGCAAGAGCTCTGGTAGGTTGGAGGACGTCCTCCAGAAGTTGTCATAATTACTGTGTAAGTCTATAGAAGTGGGTGAGAACCAAGAGCCTCCTATGTTTTGTATTGAAGTCAATGCACCCAGTGGAGGACAGAAGCTAGCTGTCCTCCTGCTAGACCATGGTGCTACCCTACAGAGTGCTGCTGTGGTTACTGTAGACCTTCCTTGCAAAACATTGTGTTTTAATAAATGATTTGGTGACATGTGAATATATTTAGTACAGTTATATCTAAAACGTATAACTTTAAAAAATGGTCCTCCCTTTCCTCCTCTGAGGAGCCTCCACTGGTGTGTGTGTGTGTGTGTGTGTGTGTGTGTGTGTGTGTGTGTGTGTGTGTGTGTGTGTGTGTGTGTGTGTGTGTGTGTGTGTGTGTGTGTGTGTGTGTGTGTGTGTGTGTATGAAAGTGTAATTAAGCAGCGTAGGCCCATGGCTCTGGAGCTTCTCAGTAGTGGTCTCCAGTGGAAGTCAAAACTACAGAGAATACATCTCATGCCTGACCTGGCTGACAAACACACACATACTCTGTCAACCTGGAACTAACGTCAACATCTCCAAAGAAAAGTACCTAAACTAGATGTGACATACTGTACCTCATTCAAAGAAACACCAACGTGTAACACACATAATATAAAGACCTCTCTCTGTGCTCTCCTGCGTGGGCCTCCTGTTGAAACCGTCATGACACTGATCATAATTCTGTCAGGTGAGATGTCCGTGAACCCAAAAATGTTTTCCCTCATCCATCTCTCTGTAACTTAAACACTGTGACACATGACCTTGGAGTGTGACTGCTCTGTAACAGTTCTGTACCATGTCCCCTGTCTACTCCAAAAGTCACATAGCGATAGGTATTTAGAGCCCTGTAAACTGGCCAAATAGCCCCGGCTCCACTACTGTACAGGAGACAGCCATCTGAAGCTCATTACGTCTGTGTCACATCACACATTGGAACCAAATGGAGGTGCTTGCCGCGCCGCGATAGAGAGAGGTGTTTAAGTCTCCCAGGTGTGTCGCGGTACTAGACTAGAGAGCCAGAGATGGAGGGAGGGAAAGTTCACTCAAGGGTCTGTCTGCAGAGAATCTATAAAGAAAACGAGAACTGCAACCCCAAAATGGACATATCTGAATGATCCTTTATTTATTTGAATAAGGTGGATAAGGAAAATACAGTGGATGATGGAAATGCTGGATTAACCTAACTGGGAGACAAAATGAATGAAATGTGAATATATTGCAGCTGTAGAGATTGCCATACTGTAGCTGGTGTTATGTGGTGACGGATAATTGGTGTCACGGATCTGGAAATGGTGGCCTTGTGAAAACAGATGCAAGAGGGTGACAAATCAGAGGAAACAGTGTGGTCAGAGGCTGACCAGAATTTCAACCACATTATCAAACTCAATTAACCTTCTACGGGGGCAGCCCGACACCGGTACACTTATGACAACATCCAGCTCAAAGTGCAGGGCGCGAAATTCAAAATCTCTTTTTTATAAATATTTAACTTTCACACATTAACAAGTCCAAGACACCAGATGAAAGGTGGACATCTTGTGAATCAAGCCAACATGTTCAATTTTTAAAATGTTTTACAGGGAAGACAAAATATGTAAATCTATTAGCCAACCACGTTAGCAAAAGACACAACTTTTCTAACTCCATCAGTTTCTTACTCCATCAGGTGCTATCACAAATTCGACCAAATAAAGATATAAATAGCCACTAAACAAGAAACAAATTCATCAGATGACAGTCTGATAACATATTTATTGTATAGCATGTTTTGTTCGAAAAATTGGCATATTTCATGTATAAACCATAGTTTACATTTCAGCTACAATCCGAAATTGCACCGAAAGCAGCCATAATATTTACAGACACCAACGTCAAATAGCTAATTACTCATCATAAAACATTTCTGAAAAATACATAGTCTGCAGCAATTGAAAGACAGGCATCTTGTGATTCCAAACAATATTTCCGATTTATTAAATGTTTTACAGCGAAAACAAAATGTATCGCTATATTAGCGTAGCTACAATAGACAGAAATAATTGGGCGCCCACGGCCAGTTCACATGCACGACAGGTATATGAAATAACATCATAAAATGGGTCTTACTTTTGCTGATCTTTCATCAGAATGTTGAAGAACGTGTCCTCTGTCCAGATGAGTCGTTGTTTCGATTCAGAATGGCAAATTTCCCTCTTCAATTAGCATTGGCACTAGCCGAGTGGCATAAATTTCTCCAACGTAAACACAGTCAGAGGACGGAACACGGCAAAACTCCCGAATAAAGCTTCAATAATCTGATTAAACTATATTGAAAAAACATACATTACGATGATATGGTCACATGTATCAAAAAAATTAGAGCCGGAGACGTTAGCCGTTCGTTACCAAGGCAAAACAGAAGTCAATCCCACTTCCTTCAGAGTACCGGAAGTGGACGGTCACGTCAAAGAAATAGGTTTTTTTCCACCACAGACCAAGAGGAGCACAAAAATGTATTCTCTGACATCCTCTTTACACCAATAGGAAGGCGTATAGAGTGTATAGAGCAGACTCCTAAGTGTTAAGACCATGTATAGGCATCAAGTTGAAAAGAGCATCGATTTCTGACATTTCACTTCCTGGTCAGGAAAAGTGCTGCAGAAGGACTTCTGTTTCACTCAGAGAAATAATTCCAACTCTTTTAGAAACTAGAAAGTGTTTTCTATCCAAAAAGAATAATAATATTCATATTGTACGAGCAAGATTTGAGTAGGAGGCCGTTTGAAATGGGCACGATTTCACTGGCTACTCAACACTTTGCCTTGCAGCCATAAGAAGTTAACAATGAAATGAATTTTGACCAAGCTGACTAGATAGAAAGACAATCTACCAGTAAAGCCAACACATGCTTTAGTTATGGAGTATGGTGGCCATTGACAGCATGTGCTTTGTAGGAAACTAAACTAGAACACAAAGGAACACAAACATCCACTTGGGGAAAGCCATCAGTCTTCTCCCAGGCAGTCTCCTGTGTGTTCCACCTGAGTTGAACAACATTTGCTTCACAGTCACACTCCCTTTGACTGGCATGAAAAGCCAGAGGAGGGATGGGAGGGAGGGCAGGTAGGGAGAAGGGATGGGAGTATGAAAACGGAAGGATGGAGGGAGGGAGGGAGGGAATTCCCTCAGCAGTTGTTATTGATTCTGGTTTTACGGGCGGATAGTTTAGTGCCGTTTACAAAACAGAACAGATGCAGCCAGTGAGCAAAAAGGTAAACAATTGCTGTCTTGGCGTGCTGCCAAATCCCCGGCCTAAATGCACACTGAAGTGAATTTCCCCTTTGGGTTGCACTTATTGCCACTTCATTTCCTCAGCGCTCACTCTCCCTCTCTCCGTCATCAGAGTGGGGTGCAGGGGCTTGACAGCTGGTCGTCTTCTGTCCCTCTTTGACCAATGAGGCCCACCGCTACCTGAAAGAGGCTAGTAGCCTGGTGGTTAGAGTGTTGGGCGAGTAACTGAAAGGTTGCTGGTTTGAATCCCCGAGCTAACAAGGTTAAACAATCTATTTATGTGCCCTTGAGCAAGGCACCTTATTTGCTCCACTGGATAAGAGAGAATCTGCTAAATTACTGAAATGTACTACCTAACAGAGCTGTTAGTGAGGGGAATTGCATGTGTCTGACATGGCCGAAAACCAATTATTGCATACTTTCTTCTAAATCATGCTAGACTCTGTTGGGGGAATGGTCAATCATGCAATCATTTAAGAATTTACCCATTGATTTAATTTCCTCTCTCTCTCGCTGTCTCTCTCATTTGCTCACTAGCTCTCTCTTACTCGCTCCCCATCTCTCTCCCTCCCTCTCTCTGCCTCTTCTCCCCCGCCTGAGATGTGAGTACAGGGTGTGTGTGTGTGTGCGTGTGTGTGTGTGTGTGTGTGTGTGTGTGTGTGCGTGTTGTTGCTGGTGATGCAAGCTCCAGTTCTGTCTAGAGAGAGAGAGGGATTCAAAATTCAAAAGCCCATTGACAAGTTTATCATGCATGTAAGATCGCCGGGTGCTATTCTCCGCAGACTGGCACTGACAGAACAACAAAGGTCCATCAGTGTGTTGGAGGCAGAGATCCACAAAGATGCAGATGTTAACCGCAGTGCCCAGGGACTCTCTCACTCCTACATCAAGCTGGGTTCCTGTCATCCCTTCGCCTATCTCCCAACATATCCTAAAAGTTGGGATGGTGTGTGTGTGTGGTACGTCTAAGCTTCAGTCTCATGACAGTTTAAGAGGGGTTTACAGCAGGCGCTGCTCTCCAGGCGCCGTTTGGCCCCCTGTGCGGGGGTGGCAGGGTCAGAGCGGCGCTAGGGGCCCAGAGAGGACCGCCCGCAGGGCCCCGTGACGGCTGGGTCCCGCTCCGTCAGTCGCGGCCCGCTGCTCAACCAGACAGCCTTATTATGGGTGACTCCCAATGACCCCCCCTCGGGCCCCGTGGGCCCCCTGTGGCCCTCATGGCCCCTGGACTGCCAGAAGCACAGTCTTTCTGAGCCCCAGCAGGGGCCATTTGCCCTTCATAGGGGGGAAAAGTGGCAAGTTTTGATATCTTGATTAAGCTGCTTTGGGAAAGGGAGGGGGTGGGTGTTGTGTCCATGCTAGTGCTGTCTGGAAACATTTCATTATAGGACACTTGTTTTGGTCCCTGAACGTGTTCTTGGACCCCCAAGGACTCCATACAGTAGCAGAGTGTTATGCCGTCTGTCGGTGCTCTCTCTCTCTATAAGCCCAGCCTTTCTACACTCCCACTCAAAAGAAGGTGCTGGAATAATTGAATACTTTGTTGATATCCTTGTGCTTAACAAGAGTGATGCGCAAAAGCTATTGTGGCCAAATTGAGGAAATGGAACTTGACATACACGCACGCACACTCAAACATGCACAAGTGTCATGTTTATTCTAGCTGTAATTTTATCATTTACATTTACATTTAAGTCATTTAGCAGACGCTCTTATCCAGAGAGACTTACAAATTGGTGCATTCACCTTATATCCAGTGGAACAGCCACTTTACAATAGTGCATCTAAATCTTTTAAGGGGGGGGGGGGTAGAAGGATTACTTTATCAGACCCAGAGTTCAGAGACAATGGCGCATAGCTGGGGGAACTCACTGCATCTCTCTCTCTCACTCTCTCGCACTCTCTCGCTACATACACATACAGACACACTTGCTTTTGAAAGAAAATGTAAAAAATTGTCCATTAAAACACTCACCCACTGAACTTGCTTCCCGACTCTCAGCGCACTCGCTACAATCAGCATTTGTGGGTTCGATTACAAGCTCAAAATGACCAGAAATAAAGACCTTTCTTGTGCAACTCATCAGTCTATTCTTGTTCTGAGAAATGAAGGCAAGTCAACGGTGAAGAGGTAACTGCGGGATGATGGCCTTCTTGGAAGAGTTGCAAAGAAAAAGCCATATCTCAGACTGGCCAATAAAAATAATAGATTAAGATGGGCAAAAGAACACAGACACAGGAACTCTGCCTAGAAAGTCAGCGTCCCGGAGTCGGCTATTTTTTATTTTACCTTTATTTAACTAGGCAAGTCAGTTAAGAACAAATTCTTATTTTCAATGACGGCCTAGGAACAGTGGGTTAACTGCCTGTTCAGGGGCAGAACGACAGATTTGTACCTTGTCAGCTCAGGGATTTGAACTTGCAACCTTTCGGTTACTAGTCCAATGCTCTAACCACTAGGCTACCCTGCCGCCCCATTGATGTTGAGACTGGTGTTTTGCTGGTACTATTTAATGAAGCTGCCATTTGAGGATTTGTGAGGCGTCTGTTTCTCAAACTAGACACTCTAATGTACTTGTCCTCTTGCTCAGTCGTGCACCAGGGCCTCCCACTCCTCTTTCTATTCTGGTTAGAGCCAGTTTGCGTTGTACCAGATCTTCAGTTTTTGGCAATTTCTCGCATGGAATAGCCTTCATTTCTCAGAACAAGAATAGACTGAATAGATAGTTTCAGAAGAAAGGTCTTTATTTCTGGCTATTTTGAACCCACAAATGCTGATGCTCCAGATACTCAACCAGTCTAAACAAGGCCAGTTTTATTGCTTCTTTAATCAGAACAACAGTTTTCAGCTGTTCTAACATAATTGCAAAAGGGTTTTCTAATGTGATCAATTTGCCTTTTAAAATGATGAACTTGGATTAGCTAACACAACATACCATTTGAACACAGGAGTGATGTTTGCTGATAATGGGCCTCTGTACGCCTATGTAGATATTCCATAAAGAATCTGCCGTTTCCAGCTACAATAGTCATTTACAACATTAGCAATGTCTACACTGTATTTCTGATGTATTTGTTGTTATTTTTATGGACAAAAAAATAGCTTTTCTTTCAAAAACAAGGACATTTCTAAGTGACCTCAAAATTTTGAAAGGTAGTGTATATACACTCACACGCGTACACGTGCACACAAGCACAAATGCACACACGCACGCACATGCACAAAATCATAAACATGTATTGAACTCATCTTTACTAATGCAACATAAATTTGCTTTAAAGCAGTATCCAAATCCATTGGCTGTAGTGATCACAATATAGTAGCCATATCTAGGAAAACCAAAGTTCCAAAGGCTGGGCCTAATATAGTGTATAAGAGATCATACTAGAAGTTTTTCAGTAAATGCTGACCTTGACACATTTATGAAATTGCTTATTCCAGTTACTAATAAGCATGCACCCATAAAGAAATAGTGACTGCAACAACTGTTAAATCCCCTTGGATTAATGAGGAATGGTTGAGAGGGATGAGGCAAAATATATGGCAAATAAGTCTAGCACCACAACTGATTGGCAAACGTACTGCAAATTGAGAAATCATGTGACTAAACAAGAATAAAAATAATAAGAAACTATACTATGAAACAGAGATACAATATGTAAAGAATGATAGTAAAAAGCTTTGGAGTACCTTAAATGAAATCAGATGACTCATTCATCACAAAACCCACTGATATTGCTAACTACTTTAATAATTTTTACCTTAGGCATGACATGACAGCAACAAATGCCAACAATACACATTACACATTCAAGTATAACTGACCAAATTATGAAATAAAAGCCTTGCAATTTTGAAATCCGTAAAGTGAGTGTGGAAGAGATTAAAAAAAAGTATTGTTGTCTAAAAGACGATGACAAGCCACCGTGGTTTGACAACTTGGATGGAACATTTCTGAGGATAATAGCAGAAAATATTACCACATCTTCAATTTAAGTCGACTAGAAAGCGTTTGCTCTTAAGCATGGAGGGAAGCAAAAGTCATTCTGCTACCCAAGAATAGTAAAGCCCCCTTTACAGGCTCAAATAGCCGACCAATCAGCCTGTTACCAATCCTTAGTAAACTTTTGGGAAAAATGGTGTTTGACCAGATACAATACTATTCAACAGTAAAAACAAACATATGTGTACAGCTTTACACTCCCTGCCATATTGTGGATAAAGAGTTACCTGTCTAACAGAACACAGAGGGTGTTCTTTAATGGAAGCCTCTCCAACATAATCCAGGTAGAATCAGGAATTCTCCAGGGTAGCTGTCTAGGCCCCTTACTTTTTTCAATCTTTACTAATGAGTAAAGCCAGTGTATCTTTGTATGAGGATGACAAAACACTATACACGTCAGCTACCACAGCGACTGAAATGACTGCAACACTTAACAAAGAGCTGTAGTTAGTTTCAGAATGGGTGGTAAGGAATAAGTTACTTCTACATATTTCAAAAACTAAAAAGCATTGTATTTGGGACAAATCATTCACTAAACCCTAAACCTCAACCAAATCTTGTAATGAATAATATGGACATTTTGCAAGATGAAGTGTCTAAACTGCTTGGACTAACCCTGAACTGTAAACTGTCATGTTGTAAACATGTTGATATAACAATAGCTAAGTTGGGGAGAGGTTTGTCCACAATAAAGCGCTGCTTTGCCTTCTTAACAACATTACTAACAAGGCAGGTCCTACAGGCCCTAGTTTTGTCGCATCTGGACTAGTGTTCAGTCGTGTGGTCAGGTGCCACAAAGAGGAACTTAGGATAATTACAAATGGCTCAGAACAGGGCAGCATGGCTGGCCCATAAAAGTACACAGAGAGCTAACATTAATGATATGCATGTCAATCTATCATGGATCCAAGTGGAGGAGAGATTGACTTCATCACTACTTGTTTTTGTCTCTTCACAAGTCCAGAACCGACTATGGCAGGCACACAGTACTACATAAAGCCATGACTTCATGGAACTCTATTCCACATCAAGTAACTGATGCAAGCAGTAGAATCAGATTTAAAAAACGATATAAATACACCTTATGGAACAGCAGAGACTGTGAAGACACACACACACACACACACACACACACACACACACACACACACACACACACACACACACACACACACACACACACACACACACACACACACACACACACACACACACACACACACACACACACACACACACACACACACAGGAACAGACAAACGCATACGGACACAAACGCTAGCACACACACTCTACACATACACTCTACACATACGTACATTGTAATATTGTTGCATGGAGGTATTATACATTTTGTTTTGTAGATATGTAGTGGTGTTATAATGTTATATGATGTACTGTTATATCTTTTGTTTTATGTGTAATTTAAGTGTCTTAATGTGTTTGGACCCCAGGAAGAGTAGCTGCTGCCTTGGCAACAACTAATGGGAATCCATAATGAATACAAATACACACACACACACACACACACACACAGAAGGCACGCACACACACAAACGCACACACACACACGTACATGTGTACAAATAAGGATGACTCAGTCAGAGTCAGTAACATCAGCAAACAAGCCTTTGCTAGGTGTGAACCCACAGCTCTTTAACCAGGCCTTCTTGGGAGTGTGCAGTCCGCAGAATGAGAAGCAGCAGCCATAAACAGAGAGCATATAAAACCCTCCGTTCTCCCCGCTCTCCCTGCTGTAATTACACAGTTGCATGCGTTAGCACGGCCCAACTGACAGCGTGTATAATCCCAGGCACAGATATGATCTAGTGAGGAGCAGCTCCTATTAAATATTAACAAACACCATTCCCAAGTCGCCTCAATCCCCAAAAGGAAGCCTCTGCGACTATCTCTTCTGCTACTGAAGCGCTCTCACTACTGAATAAGCTGGGTGCGCTTTGACAGGAGTGAGTTCAAAGAGCGAGGGAAGGAGGGAAGGGGGAAAGAGGAGAAGGGGAATATGCTTACTATACATGTTCAAACCCCTCTGTATACCTCTATAGGGCATGGGACAAGTCACCTTATGGGAGAAATATTGGGAACTGGGAATGAAATTCAAATCTAGGGGAGCATGCAGGATTGTTATTCAGTGTTTGAATGAAGAACCTTCAGCTGAACTTTGCCCTACCTAAATGATTGTTATGGAAAAGTCTATAGACAGATATAGGCATGCAAAACAGATGTATTGCCTTTCATGGTATTCATGAAACGTTTTTTCTGTTTCTATAATGTAACAATGTATTTGAAACTGGGAAGCAATTATTAATGCCAAGCCAATCTGCTATATACATACTGTATATATTAGGCCTATAAATTACTATTTTCTGCTGAATTATGTAATCGTTAAACGTAATGGAAATTACACATACAACTCCAATTATACGCCGCACACACACTTGGCCAGCTCTTTTCTGTGCAGACGCAGTGAGGTGTGGTAGTATGGGTTTAAAGCCTGCATTGTTCCTGGCCAGTCAACCTGTCTGGCAGACTCCAGAGTCCTACTGCTCACCCCATCACTCCCGGGAAAGAGAGAGAAAGGGAAGAAGAAAAATAAAAGCAGGAGGAGAGCGAGGGATGGAGAGGAAGGGTTACAAAGGGCTGAGACCCTCACATCTGTCTGGGAACAATGTCAGAGCTTGCCTTTCAGACAGAGGGGTTAAAAGAACTGCCACATCTCTCCGTGAACGCTGTTAAATGGTTCAGTGGTTTGACAGTAGCTGATGCCAGAGACTGCACTCCCCTGGGAGAGCTCTGGGAAGGAAGCACAGGCCCAGGCTGCCTCCCAGGCTCCCCTCCCCTCCCTGGAAAATACAGCACATAAATAGATAGGCAGAAACAAACAATAACATGCCACAGGGAGACAATAAGGATCTGAAGATGTATGCATAAAAGGAAGCTATGCATACTGTTTTTATTTATGTCATCGTTGTCAAAGCAGCTCTTGCAGATCTCCATGAGTAAACCTGAAAGACAACCACCATAGAAGTGGAAAATGACACGAGCTACTGTACCTACTGGGCCATGGTATCTTTGGTGGTCTGTTTATGTTTGGGTGAATGATGTTGTCTTTTACTTATATGACCCTAAAAACTTGCCCGATCCACATCCCACAGTCCCGATCCCAATCCCACAGGCCCGATCCACACCCCACAGGCCCGATCCACACCCCACAGGACCGATCCCAATCCCACAGGCCTGATCCCAATCCCACAGTCCTGATCCCAATCCCACAGGCCCGATCCACATCCCACAGTCCCGATCACAATCCGACAGGCCCGATCCCCATCCCAGGCCTGATCCCCTTCCCACTGTAACACTGTAAAAAGTGGGATGGGGCTGATGTTCATCTGAAGTGCTTTTACTGATTGGAATGATAGAACATATAACTTTGGCTCATTCAACCTATTCTACTAAACTTGTCTGAAATCCAACGATAAATTCGACAGATCAATTACATTTTTTTTTATTGAATGAAAGGTTTGAAATATCTTTCAACACCTCATATTCAGGAGTGTTGAATAGAGATGTGAGCAATGTTGTGGCATCAGCCTATCAGAAGAGTTGGAGGTGTGGTTTATTGGCTTTCAGCTTTCAGCTTGTTATTTTTGCCCACCCGTTAGCCCGAAAGCCATTCCAGTAGAGGTCGATGCTTCAAAAAGCTTGGAATGAAAGGAAGCAGTGGAACTGTGGAAAAATCTGTGGGATCTCACATTTTTTACAACACATGGTTTGAAAAAACACGTGATCAAACAAAGCTTCAGAGGTCTTTGTTGACGTACTTCTGTTAAAGTGATACACGTATCAACACACTGCTTCGAAGTTAGCTGCTTAGTGATTTCGATGCATGCCTCAGAGCTCCGATGTCATTTCTATAGTGCAACCTAATATTTTAATTTGCAGGAAATGTCTTCAATTAGAAGACAGTTAAGTTACTCCAATCAAATAATGTGCTTTTCTTTAAGCCTAATTATAAGGTTGTAATTGCATTGTATTTCTGTAAAGCAAATAATCAAGAAATTGCAGTTGAGTTGCAGTCAAATTAGGTTTTACTGAGGTTAATTATTGATTTGATTATAATCTAATGATACAAGTACACTGTAAACCCTAATGTGATGTCAGTACTCAAAAATCACAGTGGCGGGTTTCCTCAAAATTTTTGAGGGCAGAGTGTCTGCAGGTTTTGTTTTTTCCTTTCAATTAAGATCAAGACAACCAGGTGAGGGGAGTTCTTTACTAATTAATGATCCTAATTCATCAATCAAGTACAAGGGAGGAGTAAAAACCCTAAGAAAACCTGGGAAATGTACCAGAATTTTGCAAATCACATTACCTGCAAGTCACATTATACTGGCTGTATTTCGTGTAGGCGTACCATGGCATGACGTTTTGATAACCATGTCAATCTCTCAAGGACAAGGTAACTTTTATCAATATATTCGGCTCTATTTACTAACAGATTTGAGAATGCTAATTAGCATCAAAGTAGACATCATGAAAAACTACAAATCCCTGCAAGCTCCTGCATGTCATCTCTTTTTTTCTTCAAATTTTTTTTTTTCCCCCCGTTCAAATATTTTTTATTGAACACACACAAGAATGGTGTATAGGTATAAAAGACAGGTATACAATTCTTATTTAAACATAAAAGAGCAGACAGAAACAAAAAGACCCAGAGTTCTGGGTACAAAACAAACATTACAAAACAAGACATACAGAACAAGGACCGGTAGAAAGAAAGAGGGTAGATGTCACCCCCCTTTATTCCCATCCCGACTGCTCGGGTGGCGGGGCCAGCACATGCTGCCCAAAGGTAGATAAAAATATTACAATTGAGAGTGCGTTAAAAAGTACAAATTCACAGCGCCGACTGATCCAAGTAAGAGAGGAAAGGCTGACAGATTTGATCAAATGTTGATAATTTATTGTTCAGAATATATCTAATTCTCTCTAAGTGTACAGTGTTTGCCAATTCGCTGAGCCATAATTTGGTAGAGGGCGCTTCCCTCCTTTTCCAAAAACAAGAAGATTAGGTTCTTTGCCGAAATGAGACTGTAAGAGATGAGTTGTTTTGGGGGGTTGGTTAATCCGTTTAGGGAATCAGACACTCCCAGGATTATCAGAAGCGGGTCTGGGTCTATTGAAGTCTCCAGAACTTCAGAGAGGATCCTAAAAATTCCACACCAATAACCATACAAGCTAGAGCATAGGGCAAAGCAGTGGAGTAGTGTACCCTGTGCAGCCTGACATTTATCACACATAGGGGATGTATCAGGAAATATCCTATGCAGTTTGGTTTTGGAATAGTGTAATCTATGTAATACCTTGAATTGTATGAGATGATGTCTGGAGTTAATGGAGCATGTGTGTATATACTCCAAGCTATCTTCCCAGTCTGCCACCGAAATGTCAGTCCCTAGTTCTTCCTCCCATTTTGCCTTAATGGCATCTGTAGAAGGTGTGCTAACAGATTGAAAAGCGTCATATATACGAGATATCAGTTTGTCTGAGGTGGGGCATATTTTTATGCATCCGTCAAACATGGAAGGTTTAGCATTCCTAAATGTTGGGAGGTGTTTTCTAACATAGTCTCTAATTTGTAGGTATCTGAAAAAGTTACTTCTGGGAAGATTATAAGTTTCCCTCAGCAACTCAAAGGAAGCAAAGGTCCCTTCTATATATAAATCCCCTATGGTATTTATCCCCAACTCTCCCCATCGCTCAAAGGTGTTATCAAGATTAGAGGGGGCAAAGGAGGGATTCCTGGCAACAGGGAGCATGAATGACACTGGTCTAAGCTCAAAGTGGACTTTAATTTGCTTCCAGATTCGGACTGTGGTATGTATAATAGGATTGTTAAAGTGACCTCTCCAGATTGACAGGCGACAGAATCACAGCACCAATAGAGAAGGGGTGACACTCCTCATGCTCCATACTAAGCCAGCTGGGTGACGGACGTGCGTCATCCAGCAAAAACGTAACCGCACGGAGGTTAGCGGCCCAATAATAAAGTATAAAATTTGAGAGAGACAATCCTCCTTCCATCTTGAATTTACAGAGGTGTTTTTTACCTATCCTGTGTGTTTTATAATCCCAAATGAAAGGATTGATAATTGAGTCCAGTTGTTTATGAAAAGATTTAGGTATGAATACTGGGATGTTCTGGTATAGGTAGAGCAGTTGTGAGAGGAAAACCATTTTAATGGCATTAATTCTTCCGAGCAGAGAAATTGGGAGAGTTCTCCAAAATGCTATGTTTGCCTTGAGTTTCTGCATCAGAGAGGGGAAATTATCTTTAAATAGTAAGGAGTATTGTTTGGTGACTACAATTCCTAGGTAGGTAAATTTTTCTGAAGATAACTTAACTGGAAGATGTTCTAGCCAGGAGGTGTTTTGCAACCGTATGGGCATTAATTCACTCTTGTTCCATTTTATTCTGTATCCCGAGAAAGTACCAAACAAATGAATCACATCAAGAATAGCTGGAATACTAGCTTGGGTGTCACGTTCCTGACCTATTTCTGTTAGTTTGTTATGTGTGTTAGTTGGTCAGGACGTGAGGTTGGGTGGGCATTCTATGTTTTCTGTTTCTGTGTTGGTTTTGGGTTGCCTGGTATGGCTCTTAATTAGAGGCAGGTGTTTTGCGTTCCTCTAATTAAGAGTCATATTTAGGTAGGCGTTGTCACAGTGTTCGTTGTGGGTGATTGTCTTCCGTGTCTGTGTCTGTACACCACGCGGGACTGTTTACGGTTTGTTCGGTTTGTGTAGCCTATGTTCCTATTCGTGCGTTTTCTTGTTTTATGTAAGTACGACGTCTAGGTCTGTCTACACCGTTTGTTGTTTTTTGTTAGTTTAATCAAGTTCGTGTTTCGTTAATAAAATATGTCTGTTCTCTACGCTGCGCCTTGGTTCCCTCAATACTCCTCCTCTTCCGAATCACCGTCCATAGGAACAGCTGGAGGCAGCTCGGAGAGTGGAGGAAAAGAGAGAGAGGAACCGGAGTTATGAGGGAACGCGTCTTGCACGGAAGCCCAAAAAGCTCGTGAGTAACACCCAAAAATTTCTTAGGGGGGGCTAAGAGGTAGTGGGCCAAGGGCAGGTAGGAGACCTGCGCCCACTTCCCAGGCTTACCGTGGAGAGCGGGAGTACGGGCAGGCGCCGTGTTACGCAGTAGAGCGCACGGTGTCTTCTGTACGAGTGCATAGCCCAGTGCGGGTTATTCCACCTCCCCGCACTGGTAGGGCTAGATTGGGTATTGAGCCAGGTGTCATGAGGCCGGCTCAACGCGTCTGGTCTCCAGTGCGTCTCCTCGGGCCGGCATACATGGCACCTGCCTTACGCATGGTTTCCCCGGTTCGCCTACATAGCCCGGTGCGGGTTATTCCACCTCCCCGCAATGGTCGGGCAACCGGGAGCATTCAACCAGGTAAGGTTGGGCAGGCTCAATGCTCAAGAGAGCCAGTACCCTGCACGGTCCGGTATTTCCGGCGCCACCTCCCCGCCCCAGCCTAGTACCTACAGTGCCTACATTACGCACTAGGCTACCAGTGCGTCTCCTGAGCCCTGTTCCTCCTCAACGCACTCTCCCTGTAGTGCGTGTATCCAGTTCGGTGCCTCCAGTTCCGGCACCACGCACTAAGCCTCCTGTGCGTCTCCAGAGCCCTGTACACACTGTTTCTTCTCCCCCTACTAATCCTGATGTGCTTGTCCTCAGCCCGGTGCCACCAGTGCCGGTACCACGCACCAGGTATAGAGTGGGCTTTGAGAGTCCAGTGTGCCCTGTCCCTGCTCCCCGCACTAGTATGAAGGTGCGTGTCCTTAGCCCGGGGCCTCCAGTTCCGGCACCACGCACCAGGTCTACAGTGCGCCTTATCCGGCCAGAGCCATCCGTCTCCCCAGCGCCATCTGAGCCATCCGTCTCCCCAGCGCCATCTGAGCCATCCGTCTCCCCAGCGCCATCTGAGCCATCCGTCTCCCCAGCGCCATCTGAGCCATCCGTCTCCCCAGCGCCATCTGAGCCATCCGTCTCCCCAGCGCCGTCTGAGCCATCCGTCTGCAATGAGCCTGCAAAGCCGCCCGTCTGCAATGAGCCTGCAAAGCCGCCCGTCTGCCATGAGCCTGCAAAGCCGCCCGTCTGCCATGAGCCTACAGAGCCGTCAGCCAGGAGCCGCTAGAGCCGTCAGCCAGACAGGAGCCGCTAGAGCCGCCCGCCAGACAGGAGCCGCTAGAGCCGCCCGCCAGACAGGATCTGCCAGAGCCGCCAACCAGACAGGATCTGCCAGAGCCGCCAACCAGACAGGATCTGCCAGAGCCGCCAACCAGACAGGATCTGCCAGAGCCGCCAACCAGACAGGATCTGCCAGAGCCGCCAGCGAGCCATGAGCGGCCAGAGCCGCCAGCGAGCCATGAGCGTCGAGAGCCGTCAGCCTGCCATGAGCGTCGAGAGCCGTCAGCCTGCCATGAGCGTCGAGAGCCGTCAGCCAGCCATGAGCGTCGAGAGCCGTCAGCCAGCCATGAGCGTCGAGAGCCGTCAGCCAGCCATGAGCGTCGAGAGCCGTCAGCCAGCCATGAGCGTCGAGAGCCGTCAGCCAGCCATGAGCGTCGAGAGCCGTCAGCCTGCCATGAGCGTCGAGAGCCGTCAGCCAGCCATGAGCGTCGAGAGCCGTCAGCCAGCCATGAGCGTCGAGAGCCGTCAGCCAGCCATGAGCGTCGAGAGCCGTCAGCCTGCCATGAGCTGCCCTTCAGCCAGAAACGGCTATATACCCAGAACTGCCCCTCAGTCCAGAGCTGTCTCTCTGTCCGGAGCTGCCTTTCAGTCCGGAGTTGCCCCTCTATCATGATCTCCCTCTCTATCTTGATCTACCTCTTTATTCTGATCTATCCCTCTGTCTTGATCTATCTCTCTGTCCCGGTGCTGTCCCTGTCGTTGATGTTACTAAGGGGATTTTGTGGGGGTAAAATGAGGGTGGACATTATTAGGGGGAGATGGAGGCTAGGATGGATTATGGTGGGGTGGGGACCTCGCCCGGAGCCTGAGCCACCACCGTGGTCAGATGCCCACCCAGACCCTCCCCTAGACTTTGTGCTGGTGCGCCCGGAGTTCGCACCTTATGGGGGGGGGTTATGTCACGTTCCTGACCTATTTCTGTTAG
This sequence comes from Salvelinus fontinalis, assembly GCF_029448725.1. Taxonomy (NCBI): domain Eukaryota; kingdom Metazoa; phylum Chordata; class Actinopteri; order Salmoniformes; family Salmonidae; genus Salvelinus; species Salvelinus fontinalis. The sequence continues at coordinate 25,637,448 of NC_074668.1, read as the reverse complement.
TTTGTTATGTGTGTTAGTTGGTCAGGACGTGAGGTTGGGTGGGCATTCTATGTTTTCTGTTTCTGTGTTGGTTTTGGGTTGCCTGGTATGGCTCTTAATTAGAGGCAGGTGTTTTGCGTTCCTCTAATTAAGAGTCATATTTAGGTAGGCGTTGTCACAGTGTTCGTTGTGGGTGATTGTCTTCCGTGTCTGTGTCTGTACACCACGCGGGACTGTTTACGGTTTGTTCGGTTTGTGTAGCCTATGTTCCTATTCGTGCGTTTTCTTGTTTTATGTAAGTACGACGTCTAGGTCTGTCTACACCGTTTGTTGTTTTTTGTTAGTTTAATCAAGTTCGTGTTTCGTTAATAAAATATGTCTGTTCTCTACGCTGCGCCTTGGTTCCCTCAATACTCCTCCTCTTCCGAATCACCGTCCATGGGAACAGCTGGAGGCAGCTCGGAGAGTGGAGGAAAAGAGAGAGAGGAACCGGAGTTATGAGGGAAGCCAGCCATGAGCGAAGAGGTGGAGGAATGCCGTTACATTGGGGTTCTGTTACATAGAGGAGAATGTCATCTGCGTATAGGGAAATCTTATTTAGAGTATCTTTAGTATTATAGCCGTGTATTGCTGCATGAGATCTAATCGCCTGAGCGAGAGGTTCAATATTTAGGGCGAAGAGCGAATCGACAATGATTGGTTAGTGAGTATTCTCGCACAGGGGTTCCTATATAAAAGCTGGATCCAATTTATGAACCCATCTCCAATATTACATTTCTGTAGGACCTTGAATAGATAGGACCACTCAACTTGGTCAAAAGCTTTTCGGCGTCAAGAGATATAACGGCAAGGTCCACGTTGGGTAACCTCTGAGAATACATAATGTTGAAGAGGCGCCTGAGATTGAAGAATGAGTTTCTGTTAGGGATAAAGCCGGTCTGGTCCGAATGGACCAATTTTCCAATTAAAGTGCTAAGCCTGTTAGCCAGAGTTTTTGCTAAAATCTTTTGGTCTGTATTAAGGAGGGATATTGGTCTGTATGACCCTACCTCTTCTGGATCTTTACCCTTATGTATAACTGTAATGAATGCTTCATCCAAAGTAGATGGGAGAGCTCCATCCTCATTGGCCTGAACCGACATTTTGTGTAGGTAGGGAGAGAGCATGTTGCTGAATGTTTTATAGAATTCACCAGGGTATCCATCTGGGTCTTGCCACTCTTTAGAGATTTAATTGTTTCTCAAATTTCTTCAAGAGATATTTCCTTATTCAGGAAGTTAGAATCTTCCTGGTTCAGGGCAGGAAGATTACAGTCCTCCAAAAAGTTTTGCATAATTAGGGGGTTAGGATGCGCTTTGGATGTATATAGAGTCTCAAAAAACGAACGGAATCTGTCATTGATGTCTTTGGGGGAGGAGAGATGCAGATTTAACTTTGTGAATCATTCGGTCACTCACATTTTTTCGAAGTTGTCTGGCAAGTCATTTGGGTGGTTTGCCACCAAACTCAAAATATTTTTGCTTGGCATAGAGAAAAGATTTAGAAATTTTAGCTGAGAGAATCTGATTATATTCAAATTTTAAAGAGGTAATTTTTGTATGTTTCTCCATAGATGGATGGCTAGCATTCTCCCTATCTAGTAAGTGAATTTGTCCCTCCAGTTCTACCACTTTTCCTCTGTTTTGCCTACTCCTGGCAGTCTTATAGGAGACGATACAGTCTCTCAGATAATCCTTCAGTCTTTCCCACAATAATGCTGGGGAAGTCTCTGTGTTGTCGTTGGTGTCAAAGAAAAAGTAATTTGGTCTTTAACCTGTTGGGGATGGGGGCGCTGTTTAGACTATTTATGCTAATGTGGCTAATTTTTTAAACGGCTTCCCACAAAATCCTTGATCGTACAATATGCATATTATTATTATTATTGGATAGAAAACAGTCTATAGTTTCTATAGGAGTTGAAATTTTGTCTCTAAGTGGAACAGAGCCCATTCTACAGCAATTTCCCTGACATGGAGTCAGATTTGAGAAATGTTGGGCACTTTTCTGAAGTCAGTTAAAAGGGCACTGTCGTTGCTATGACTATACGGACACTTCTTACGTCTTCCCCTGGATGCCTTTACGTGATGACGATTCCAACGGGCTCGATTGCTCGTTCACAGGCCCTACAAATGAAAAAAACCTTTAGCTAGCAAGTCTTTTCTTGCTGCGTAACGCGCGTGGAAGACACCGACCCTCTCCTGTTCCAAGCGTTAGTTTAGCCTGTTATATTTCTCCGGTCATCTTTTCACTCGTTATAGGAGTTACAAACATCACAAAGTAGTTAATTTAAAGCGTTTTATAGCAATTTATATCCGTTTAGTGCGATTTTGGGACATTTATTTTTGCAACGATGTAAAAAGTTGGGCACGCTTTTCAGTTCATCCCGAACGTAGTTGACATTTCCACATGGCAAGAGGACAGCTTTCCACCAAAAGACGATTTCTCCCAAGAAAGGATCCTTTGCCCAAGATACTGATGGAAGAACAGCTCAAGGTAGGACATTTTTATTATGATAAATCGTGTTTCTGTCGAAACATTTTAGTGGCTTAGGACGCCATGTTTTTTGACGTAGCTTCGCTTGGCGCAAACTGTATTGAAAAGTAAGGATAAATTAAAAAATGTAATAACGCAATTGTATTAAGAATTAAATTGTCTATCAATCCCTGTCCACCCTATATTTTTTAGTCACGTTTATGAGTATTTATGTATAAGAGTAGATCACTGTCTAAGTGGCGCAAGGACAAATTCTGACCAGCCGAGTTACATTTCACATTGTCTAACCATGATTTTGGTGGCTAAATATAAACATTTTCGATCAAACTGTATATGCATGTTGTAATGTGATGTTACAGGAGTGTCATCGGAAGAATTCTGAGAAGGTTAGTGAAAAAATTAATATCTTTTGGCGATGTTGACTTTTATCGCTCACTTTGGCTAGAATCAATGCTGGGCTGCTAATTGCTATGTGCTAAGCTAATATAACGATTTATTGTGTTTTCGCTGTAAGACACTTAGAAAATCTGAAATATTGTCTGTATTCACAGGATCTGTGTCTTTCGATTCGTGTATGCTGTGTATTTTTACGAAATGTTTGATGATTAGTAGTTAGGTAAACACGTTGCTCATTGTAATTATTCTAGTCCATTTGTGATGGTGGGTGCAATTGTAAACTATGCCATATACCTGAAATATGCACTTTTTTCTAACAAAACCTATCCCATACCATAAATATGTTATCAGACTGTCATCTAATGAGTTTTTTTGTTGGTTAGGGGCTATAAATATCTTAGTTTAGCCGAATTGGTGATGGCTACTGGTGTTGGTGGACAAATAAAAGATGGTGGATTATGCTAATGTGTTTTTAGGTAATAGATGTACATCTTTACATATTGTGTCTTCCCTGTAAAACATTTTAAAAATCGGAAATGTTGACTGGATTCATAAGATCTGTGTCTTTCATTAGCTGTATTGGACTTTAATGTGTGAAAGTTAAATATTTTAAAAAAATATTTTTTTTGAATTTCGCGGCACTGGTTTTTCAGTGGGGGGGGGGGGGGTGTGCCGCTAGCGCCACGCTGATCCTAGACAGGTTTTAAGATGTTCACAGAATGTTGGTTCTGTGAGGAGCTGAGGATTCAACCTCCAGACCCTCTCGTTTGGTACGATGTCACCCAATCTCAGGGAGAAGGTGAGTGGACTGTGGTCCGAGATTATAATGTCATGATAACTCACATTACAGGTATAGGGGAGTAGTTTAGCACTGCATGTCATCTCGAGCTGACACCTTTACTAACAGGTATTGTGTCAATTTAAAACTTGCACAAGACAGTTCAAAGAATTGTTCATTTAAAGACATTTTACCAATATCTTAATTATTACATTTAGCTAAGATTAGATAGTTAATCCAGAGATTCTTACCTTTGCCTCGATTCGTCAGTCTTGTCCAGATCATCATGGCATTTGTAGTTCTTTATGATAGCCACAATCCAGGTTAATGTATTGATAAAAGTGACCTTGTCCTAGAGAGATTTATATGGTTATCAAAACATCATGCCAGGGTAAGCCTACACGAAACAAAGCCCTTTTTTTAAGTGTTTCTAAAATCCCTTATGGGAAAAACTTAATGGTGGAAAAATGATTGGAACCATTTCCCTGTTTTTCCACTAGGCTTTATGGGTATTATGACTCATAATGTCATACTCTATTGTAATCCAGCCAGAGTTAGGATATCCAATATTTGGAATTTTTTAATTCACCCGCAACCTGCATTCATAATGATTTAGGAATAGTTAGGAATAGTGTGAGGAGACTAGCTAAGACATTTAAACTGGAACAACCATTTCAGTTATGGGAGCTGTAACAGTCCTGACCAGTTTTATGTTGTTTTTATGTGTTTATGGTCAGGGCGTTAGTTTTGGGTGGGCAGTCTATGTTATTTGTTTCTATGTTGGTTTTGGTTTGCCTGGTATGGCTCTTGATTAGAGGCAGGTGGTTTGCGTTTTCCTCTAATCAAGAGTCATATTTAGGTAGGGCATTCTCACTGTTTGTTTGTGGGTGATTGTCTCCTGTGTCAGTATTTATGTTCGTACCACATGGGACTGTAGCGTTTGTTTGTTTCGTTTTGTTTCGATGTCGTCTGTTTCCTGTACGTAAGTTTATGTTTAGTTATGTAAGTTTATGTTCAGGTCTCGTCAACGTCGTTTTGTTATTTTGTAGTTTTGAAAGTGTTTTGTTTCGTTTCGTGTTGCCATCTTTATCGTTGTTATAATAAAGATGGCTTATTTCCCAAAAGCTGCGTTTTGGTCCGAAGATCCTTCTCTCCTCACCTCATCCGAGGATGAGGAGAGCGTCAGTCGTTACAGGAGCAAAAAATGTAACTAAATGATTGGATTAGTTTAGAAAAAGATATGTTATTTACACTATCTTTGTGTAGCATAAGATTAATCAATCAATGTACGTGCAAAAACACAGATATTACAAACAAATCTACCTGCGGTAGAGCATGTTGGGTAAAAAGTTAATGTGCTATCATAATTTACAAAACGTTTATTTGACTTCTCATTTAGTGTTGAGTCAGTAGCACAAACATTTTAAGTAATAATGACTTTTCATTGAATTTGAGTTCAGTTTACTAGAAGTATTTGAGTTTAACATGCCTTGGGGTTTACATTGTATCATTGAGCTAATAATTACATTTAAAGTATTTATCTGACCTGAAAAAACTGAACTTATTTGTGTGATACCACTTGAAGTAATTAATGTAAGTTGTTCCAACAAGTCACTTTTGTCAGTGTAGTTGTGATAGAGCAGGCACTCACACGACACGAGGCAAAAAACTGCATCGCTTTATAGTTGTTACACGGTGGGGGCGCTGCTACCCTTTGGGGCAATGTTCTGCCTCCGGTGCTACATTTGACGGTTTGTTGAGCGGCATGTAAGTGTGTACCCACTGCCACCGCCGCTCTGCATTACGTGATCAAACAGGCTAACTGACGCATGGCCAATTATCCCGGCTGCCTTCTCTCATCTCACGTTTAAGGAGAGGGACAGAGAGCGAGAGAGTTGGAGAGAGGCAGGGAGGGAAGCATAGAGAGAGACGCTGTGTGTAGGAGATGTAAAAAGCGCACTTCCCATCCCCAGAAGGAAGCAAGCCTGACATATGCACCATTTTAGGAAAGTAAACAATGTCATAGTGTACTTTGTGGATGTTTACCCCATATATCCCATAAATAGGCCAATCAGAGAGCCAAACATTGAGTATGAGGAATAATGTGGTACACCATGTACTGCTTTGCTGTTCTCCAGTCTCTGTACATCACCCTATCCTTCGCACAAAGGATTCTCACAAGATAAATAACTTTATTTCAAATTTCTATAAACACTTCTCATCTGTTTCATTCGGTTCCTCTCTCTTGCACAAGGCTAAAAACCCAAGGAACCATTCAGTGATTGCTTGGCTCTCTCTCAACCTCTAGCTTTAGCCTTAGCTGTGAAGGATTGGCTACAAGGCCTCTACTCTCTATGCCTGTGCTCAAAACCAAGGTTATCTTTCCTCGTTTTACCCTCGGTTGCTTAGGAAAGCCTTAAGTGAAGCACTCTAGTAGTAGAGTGAAAACTCAACCTGTGTTCAAAGGAGTGGAATTTAAATGTAAAGCAGCAGGGCTCCTTCTCCAGCACCTGGTCTGAGTGAGCAGAGTGTGATACAGCACACAGAGAGTGACGGGTTATTCCACTGACCTGCAGCAGCCTTGGTCCTTACTGTGCTCTGTTAATTTGAAAGGCCTGCCTGCGTGCCTGTGTGTGTGTGTGGCGAGGGGATGAGAGAGACGTGACACTGGGAGACGCACCTGTATCAGACGTCTGTAACACCACTTCACACCAGACACTCAGTACTCACACCCAGTTGGGATATATTGATGTCTGTGTTCATTACCGCTGATGTGTCTCTCTTAGTGTGTGTGTGTGTGTCTTCCTCCCCTTGCCGCTGCTGAGCGTGCTGTTGTCTTTCAGTGTTTTCTCACACTCTCACCCGTCATGGCATCCAGTTTCCAGGACACAGTGTTCAGGTAGAGGAAGAAGAGCTACTGCAGGCAGTGGATACGCTGAGGGAGACGGGGAGAGGACAGTCTGTCCAGCAGATGGAGCCCCACCTCGTCCCACACCTCATGGCTCTCCCGAGCGCTGTCATCCCGGAGGTATCAATACGATCAACACACCTTTTTCATCAGATTGATCAGTTATGGGTTTTTGCAACCAAAAAATGCAATGCTCAGAATTAAAGTTAACTAATTACATTTACTTGTAGAGGTGGGAAGAACATTTTAGCACACTAGTGAAATACATATCGTTGTGCATTTTAAGTTCACACCCTCTCTCATCCTCAAGTCTTATTATCAGTGCTGGAAAAAGTACACAACTGTCATACTTGAGTAAAAGTAAAGATACCTTAATAGAAAATGACTCAAGGAAAAGTGGAAGTCACCGAATAAAATCCTAATTGAGTAAAAGTCAAAAAATATTTGGATTTAAATATACACTACCTTTCAAAAGTTTGGGGTCACTTAGAAATGTGCTTGTTTTTGAAAGAGAAGCACGTTTCTTGTCCATTAAAACAACATCAAATTGATCAGAAATACAGTGTAGACATTGTTAATGTTATAAATGACTATTGTAGCGGGAAACAGCAGATTTCTTATGGAATATCTACATAGGCGTACAGAGGCCCATTATCAGCAAACATCACTCCTGTGTTCAAATGGTATGTTGTGTTAGCTAATCCAAGTTTAGCATTTTAAAAGGCAAATTGATCACATTGGAAAACCCTTTTGCAATTTTGTTAGAACAGCTGAAAACTGTTGTTCTGATTAAAGAAGCAATAAAACTGGCCTTGTTTAGACTGTTTGAGTATCTGGAGCATCAGCATTTGTGGGTTCAAAATGGCCAGAAATAAAGACCTTTCTTCTGAAACTCGCCAGTCTATTCTTGTTCTGAAAAATGAAGGCTATTCCATGCGAGAAATTGCCAAGAAACTGAAGATCTGGTACAACTCTGTGTACTACTCCCTTCACAGAACAGGGCAAACTGGCTCTAACCAGAATGGAAAGAGAAGTGGGAGGCACCGGTGCACAACTGAGCAAGAAGACAAGTACATTAGAGTTTCTAGATTGAGAAACAGATGCCTCACAAGTCCTCAACTGGCAGCTTCATTAAATAGTACCCCCAAAACACCAGTCTCAATTTCAACATTGAAGGGGCGACTCTGGGATGCTGGCCTTCTAGGCAGAGTTCCTCTGTCCAGTGTCTGTGTTCGTTTGCCCATCTTAATCTTTTATTTTTATTGGCCAGTCTGAGAGATGGCTTTTTCTTTGCAACTCTGCAACTCAGCAAAAAATGTGCTTTTCTTTCAAAAACAAGGACATTTCTGTCGCGTTCCTGACCTGTTTTCTGTTGTTTTGTATGTGTTTAGTTGGTCAGGACGTGAGCTGGGTGGGAATTCTATGTTGTGTGTCTAGTTTGTCTGTTTCTATGTCAGCCTAGTGTGGGTTCTCAATCAGAGACAGATGGTAGTCGTTGTCTCTGATTGAGACTCATATATAGGAGGCTTGTTTTGTGTTGGGATTTTGTGGGTGTTTGTTACCTGTCTCTGTGTTTGTGTTCTGCACCAGATAGGTCTGTATCGGTTTTGCACATTTGTTATTTTGTATGTTGTTTGTAGTGTTTCACGTGTTCTTAATTAAACATGTTTAACCTTTTACGGGGGCAGCCCGACACCGGTACACTTATGACAACATCCAGCTCAAAATGCACGGCGCGAAATTCAAAATCTATTTTTCTTTTAACCTGTCTAGGATGAGGGTGCACCCCCCCCCCCACTGAAAAGGCAGAGCCGCGAAATTCAAAAAAAAAATATTTTTTAAATATTTAACTTTCACACAAAGTCCAATACAGCTAATGAAAGACACAGATCTTGTGAATCCAGCCAACATGTCCGATTTTTAAAATGTTTTACAGGGAAGACACAATATGTAAAGATGTACATCTATTACCTAAAAACACATTAGCATAATCCACCATCTTTTATTTGTCCACCAACACCAGTAGCTATCACCAATTCGGCTAAACTAAGATATTTATAGCCCCTAACCAAGAAAAAAACTCATCAGATGACAGTCTGATAACATATTTATGGTATGGGATAGGTTTTGTTAGAAAAAAGTGCATATTTCAGGTAGATGGCATAGGTTACAATTGCACCCACCGTCACAAATGGACTAGAAAAACTACATTGAGCAACGTGTTTACCTACTTACTAATCATCAAACATTTCGTAAAAATACACAGCATACACTAATCGAAAGACACAGATCCTGTGAATACAGACAATATTTCAGATTTTCTAAGTGTCTTACAGCGAAAACACAATAAATCGTTATATTAGCATAGCACATAGCACATAGCAGCCCAGCATTGATTCTAGCCAAAGTGAGTGATAAAAGTCAAGATCGCCAAAATATATTAATTTTTTCACTAACCTTCTCAGAATTCTTCAGATGATACTCCTGTAACATCATATTACACAATCCATATAGAGTTTGATCGAAAATGTTTATATTTAGCCACCAAAATCATGGTTAGACAATGTGAAATGTAGCCAAGCTGGTGAGAAAATGTCCGTGCGCCACTTAGACAGTGATCTACTCTTATACATAAATACTCATAAACGTGACTAAAAAATATAGGGTGGACAGGGATTGATAGACAATTTAATTCTTAATACAATCGCGGAATTACATTTTTTAATTTATCCTTACTTTTCAATACAGTTTGCGCCAAGCGAAGCTACGTCAAAAAACATGGCGTCCTAAGCCACTAACATTTTTCGACAGAAACACGATTTATCATAATAAAAATGTCCTACTTTGAGCTGTTCTTCCATCAGTATCTTGGGCAAAGGATCCTTTCTTGGGAGTAATCGTCTTTTGGTGGAAAGCTGTCCTCTTGCCATGTGGAAATGCCAACTGCGTTCGGGATGAACTGGAAGCGTGCCCAGCAATTCACAGCATTTCAGAAATAAATGTCCCAAAATCGCACTAAACGGATATAAATTGCTATAAATCGCTTTAAATTAACTACCTTATGATGTTTTTAACTCCCATAACGAGTAGAAACATGACCCGAGTAATATTACTCCCTCCACTAATGCTTGGAACAGGTGCGGGTCGGTGTCCTCTAGGCGCATGACGCAGCAAGAAAAGAGTGACTAGCCTCAGGGTTTTTTAATTTGTAGTGCCTGTGAACGCGCAATCGACCCCATTCAAATCGTCATCACGTAAAGGCATCCAGGGGAAGACGTAAGCAGTGTCCGTATACTCATAGCAATAACAGTGCCCTTTTAACTGACTCCAGATCAGGGGCCAAAATTTCTGAAATCTGACTCCATGTCAGGGAAATTGCTGTAGAATGGGCTCTGTTCCACTTAGAGACAAAATTTCAACTCCTATAGAAACTATAGACTGTTTTCTATCCAATAATAGTAATAATATGCATATTGTACGATCAAGGATTTTGTGGGAAGCCGTTTCAAAAATTACACGATTAGCATAAATAGTCACAACAGCGCCCCCATCCTCAACAGGTTAATATTTAACTTTCACACATTAACAAGTCCAAGACACCAGATGAAAGGTGCACATCTTGTGAATCAAGCCAACATGTCCGATTTTTTAAATGTTTTACAGGGAAGACAAAATATGTAAATCTATTAGCTAACCACGTTAGCAAAAGACACAACTTTTTCTAACTCCATCAGTTTCTTACTCCATCAGGTGCTATCACAAATTCGACCAAATAAAGATATAAATAGCCACTAACCAAGAAACAAATTCATCAGATGACAGTCTGATAATATATTTATTGTATAGCATATGTTCGAAAAATTTGCATATTTCATGTATAAACCATAGTTTACATTTCAGCTACATGCCGAAATTGCACCAAAAGCAGCCATAATATTTACAGACACCAACGTCAAATAGCTAATTACTCATCATAAAACATTTCTGAAAAATACATAGTCTGCAGCAATTGAAAGACAGGCATATTGTGATTCCAAACAATATTTCCGATTTATTAAATGTTTTACAGCGAAAACAAAATGTATCGCTATATTAGCGTAGCTAAAATAGACAGAAATAATTGGGCGCCCACGGCCAATTCACATGCACGACAGATATATGAAATAACATCATAAAATGGGTCTTACTTTTGCTGATCTTTCATCAGAATGTTGAAGAACGTGTACTCTGTCCAGATGAGTCGTTGTTTCGATTCAGAATGGCAAATGTCCCTCTTCAATTAGCATTGGCACTAGCGTAGTGGCATATATTTCTCGAACGTAAACACAGTCAGATGACGGAACACGGCAAAACTCCCGAATAAAGTTTCAATAATCTGATTAACGTGTCTAGGATGAGGGTGCCGCTAGCGGCACACCCCCCCCACATTCCACTGAAAAGGCAGAGCGCGAAATTCAAAAAATATTTTTTTTTTTAAATATTTAACTTTCACACATTAAATTCCAATACAGCTAATGAAAGACACAGATCTTGTGAATCCAGCCAACATGTCCGATTTTTAAAATGTTTTACAGGGAAGACACAATATGTAAAGATGTACATCTATTACCTAAAAACACATTAGCATAATCCACCATCTTTTATTTGTCCACCAACACCAGTAGCTATCACCAATTCGGCTAAACTAAGATATTTATAGCCCCTAACCAACAAAAAAACTCATCAGATGACAGTCTGATAACATATTTATGGTATGGGATAGGTTTTGTTAGAAAAATGTGCATATTTCAGGTAGCTGGCATAGTTTACAATTGCACCCACCGTCACAAATGGACTAGAATAATTACAATGAGCAACGTGTTTACCTAACTACTAATCATCAAACATTTCGTAAAAATACACAGCATACACTAATCGAAAGACACAGATCCTGTGAATACAGACAATATTTCAGATTTTCTAAGTGTCTTACAGCGAAAACACAATAAATCGTTATATTAGCATAGCACATGTGCAAACATTACCCCAGCATTGATTCTAGCCATAGAGAGCGATAACGTAAACATCGCCAAAATATATTATTTTTTTCACTAACCTTCTCAGAATTCTTCAGATGACACCCCTGTAACATCACATTACAACATACATATACAGTTTGTTCGAAAATGTGCATATTTAGCCACCAAAATCATGGTTAGACAATGAGAAATGTAGCCCAGCCTGTGAGAAAATGTCCGTGCGCCATATTAGACAGTGATCTACTCGTATACATAAATACTCATAAACGTGACAAAAAAATATAGGGTGGACAGCGATTGATAGACAATTTAATTCTTAATACAATCGCGGAATTACATTTTTTTAATTATCCTTACTTTTCAATACAGTTTGCGCCAGCGAAGCTACGTCAAAAAACATGGCGTCCTAAGCCACTAACATTTTTCGACAGAAACACGATTTATCATAATAAAAATGTCCTACTTTGAGCTGTTCTTCCATCAGTATCTTGGGCAAAGGATCCTTTCTTGGGTCTAATCGTCTTTTGGTGGAAAGCTGTCCTCTTGCCATGTGGAAATGCCAACTGCGTTCGGGATGAACTGGAAGCGTGCCCAGAGTTTTACAGCGTCTCAGAAATAAATGTCCCAAAATCGCACTAAACGGATATAAATTGCTATAAAACGCTTTAAATTAACTACCTTATGATGTTTTTAACTCCTATAACGAGTCTTAACATGACCGGAGAAAGATTACTCCCAACACTAATGCTTGGAACAGGTGCGGGTCGGTGTCCTCCACGCGCATGACGCAACTGCAAAAGAGTGACTAGCTACAGGGTTTTTTAATTTATAGTGCCTGTGATTGCGCAATCGACCCCATTCAAATCGTCATCACGTAAAGGCATCCAGGGGAAGACGTAAGCAGTGTCCGTATACTCATAGGAATAACATTGGCTTTAAAACTGACTCCAGAACAGTGGCCAAAATTTCTGAAATCTGACTCCATGTCAGGGAAATTGCTGTAGAATGGGTTCTGTTCCACTTAGAGACAGAATTTCAACTCCTATAGAAACTATAGACTGTTTTCTATCCAATAATAATAATAATATGCATATTGTACGATCAAGAATTTTGTAGGAAGCCGTTTCAAAAATTACACGATTACCATAAATAGTGACAACAGCGCCCCCAGCTTTAACAGGTTAAACTATATTGAAAAAATATACATTACGGTGATATGGTCACATGTAGCAAAAAAAAATTGCCGTTCGTTACCAAGGCAAAACAAAAGTCCATCCCACTTCCTCCAGAGAACCGGAAGTCGACGGTCAGGACAAAGAAATCGTTTTTTTTCCACCACAGAACAAGATGAGCAGAAAAATGTATTCTCTGACATCCTCTTTACACCAATAGGAAGGCGTATAGATTGTCAGCAGACTCCTAAGTGTTAAGCCCATGTATAGGCATCAAATTGAAAAGAGCACCGTTTTCTGACATTTTACTTCCTGGTCAGGAAAAGTGCTGCAGAAGGACTTCTGTTTCACTCAGAGAAATAATTCCAACTCTTTCAGAAACTACAAAGTGTTTTCTATCCAAAAAGAATAATAATATTCATATTGTACGAGCAAGATTTGAGTAGGAGGCCGTTTGAAATGGGCACGCTTTCACTGGCTACTCAACACTTTGCCTTGCAGCCATAAGAAGTTAACACTAGCCACGCTGCACTTTGGTCCTCTCCTTCACCTATGGAAGAAAGCCTTTACAGAAACACCCACCAAACTCGGACCAAGCAGCGTGGCAACGGGCAGCAGCAACAGCAGCAGCAGGACAATGAGGAATGGACATGGGATCAGATTCTGGACGGAGAGGGACCCTGGGCAGAGCCAGAGGAGTGTCGTCGTCCCAAAGCGGAGCTGGAGGCATCAAAAGCAGAGAGGCGGCATTATGAGGCGCTTGCAAGGCAGAGTGGCTGGAAACCCGAGAGGCTCACCCAAAAATGTCTTGGGGGGGGGGGGGGGGGGGGTGTGGCGAAGCCGGGTTGGATACCTGAGCCAACTCCCCGGGCTTACCGTGGAGTGAGAGGGCGTCGTACTGGTCAGACACCGTGTTATGCGGTAAAGCGCACGGTGTCCCCAGTACGCGTGCTTAGCCCAGTGCGGGCTATTCCACCTTGCCGCACTGGGAGGGCTAGGTTGGGCATCGAGCCGGATGTCATGAAGCCGGCCCAACGTATCTGGCCTCCAGTACGTCTCCTCGGGCCGGCGTACATGGCACCAGCCTTACAGGTGGTGTCCCCGGTTCGCCTGCATAGCCCAGTGCGGGCTATTCCACCTCGCCGCACTGGCAGGGCTACGGGGACCATTCAACCTGGTAAGGTTGGAGAGGCTCGGTGCTCAAGAGCGCGTGTCCTCCTTCACGGTCCGGTATATCCGGCGCCACCTTCCCGCCCCAGCCCAGTACCACCAGTGCCTACACCACGCACCAGGCTTCCAGTGCATCGCCAGAGCCCTGTTCCTCCTCCCCGCACTCGCCCTGAGGTGCGTGCCCTCAGCCCGGTACCTCCAGTTCCGGCACCACGCATCAGGCCTATAGTGCGTCTCAGCCGGCCAGAGTCTGCCGTCTGCCCAGCGGTGCCTGAACTGCCCGTCTGCCCAGCGGCGCCTGAACTGCCCGTCTGCCCAACGACGTCTGAACTGCCCGTCTGCCCAGCGCCGTCTGAACTGTCCGTCTGCCCAGCGCCGTCTGAGCCATCCGTCTGCCCAGCGCCGTCTGAGCCATCCGTCTGCCCAGCGCCGTCTGAGCCATCCGTCTGCCCAGCGCCGTCTGAGCCATCCGTCTGCCCAGCGCCGTCTGAGCCATCCGTCTGCCCAGCGCCGTCTGAGCCATCCGTCTGTCCAGCGCCGTCTGAGCCATCCGTCTGCCCAGCGCCGTCTGAGCCATTTGTCTGCCCAGCACCATCTGAGTAATCTGTCTGCCACGAGCCGTTAGAGCCGCCCGTCTGTCCCGAGCCGTTAGAGCCGTCCGTCAGTCAGGAGCCGCTAGAGCCGTCCGTCAGTCAGGAGCTGCCAGAGACGCCAGCCAGTCAGGAGCTGCCAGAGACGCCAGCCAGTCAGGAGCTGCCAGAGACGCCAGCCAGTCAGGAGCTGCCAGAGACGCCAGCCAGTCAGGAGCTGCCAGAGACGCCAGCCAGTCAGGAGCTGCCAGAGACGCCAGCCAGTCAGGAGCTGCCAGAGACGCCAGCCAGTCAGGAGCTGCCAGAGACGCCAGCCAGTCAGGAGCTGCCAGAGACGCCAGCCAGTCAGGAGCTGCCAGAGACGCCAGCCAGTCAGGAGCTGCCAGAGACGCCAGCCAGTCAGGAGCTGCCAGAGACGCCAGCCAGTCAGGAGCTGCCAGAGACGCCAGCCAGTCAGGAGCTGCCAGAGACGCCAGCCAGTCAGGAGCTGCCAGAGACGCCAGCCAGTCAGGAGCTGCCAGAGACGCCAGCCAGTCAGGAGCTGCCAGAGCTGCCCTACAGTCAGGAGCTGCCCTACAGTCAGGAGCTGCCCTACAGTCATGAGCTGCCCTACAGTCATGAGCTGCCCTCCAGTCATGAGCTGCCCTCCAGTCATGAGCTGCCCTCCAGTCATGAGCTGCCCTCCAGTCATGAGCTGCCCTTCAGTCATGAGCTGCCCTCCAGTCATGAGCTGCCCTCCAGTCATGAGCTGCCCTTCAGTCATGAGCTGCCCTTCAGTCATGAGCTGCCCTCCAGTCATGAGCTGCCCTTCAGTCATGAGCTGCCCTTCAGTCATGAGCTGCCCTTCAGTCATGAGCTGCCCTCCAGTCATGAGCTGCCCTCCAGTCATGAGCTTCCCTCCAGTCATGAGCTGCCCTCCAGTCATGAGCTGCCCTCCAGTCATGAGCTGCCCTCCAGTCATGAGCTGCCACTCAGTCCGGAGATGCCACTCAGTCCGGAGCTGCCACTAGTCCCGAGTTGTCCCTCTGTCCTGAGCTACCTCTCTGTCCTGGGCTACCTCTCTGTCCTGAACTACCTCTCTGTCCTGAGTTGTCTCCTCTATTGTAGAGGGGAGTTGGTGAAGGTTCCTGGACCATGGTCGGGGGCGAGGGTCGCCACTCAATGGACGCTAAGGAGGTGGACAAAGACAATGGTGGAGTGGTGCCCTCGTCCACCGCCGGAGCCGCCACCGCGGACAGATGCCCACCCAGACCCTCCCCTTGAGTTTTAGGGGTGCGCCCGGAGTTCACACCTTGAGGGGGGGTTCTGTCACGTTCCTGACCTGTTTTCTGTTGTTTTGTATGTGTTTAGTTGGTCAGGACGTGAGTTGGGTGGGAATTCTATGTTGTGCGTCTAGTTTGTCTGTTTCTATGTCAGCCTAGCGTGGGTTCTCAATCAGAGACAGATGGTAGTCGTTGTCTCTGATTGAGACTCATATATAGGAGGCTTGTTTTGTGTTGGGATTTTGTGGGTGTTAGTTACCTGTCTCTGTGTTTGTGTTCTGCACCAGATAGGTCTGTATCGGTTTTGCACATTTGTTATTTTGTATGTTGTTTGTAGTGTTTCACGTGTTCTTAATTAAACATGTTTAACCTGTTGAGGCTTAGGGGGTGCTGTTGTCACTATTTATGGTAATCGTGTAATTTTTTAAACGGCTTCCTACAAAATTGTTGATCGTACAATATGCATATTATTATTATTATTGGATAGAAAACAGTCTATAGTTTCTATAGGAGTTGAAATTTTGTCTCTAAGTCGAACAGAAATCATTCTACAGCAATTTCCCTGACATGGAGTCAGATTTCAGAAATTTTGGCCTCTGTTCTGGAGTCAGTTTTAAGGCCACTGTTATTCCTATGAGTATACGGACACTGCTTACGTCTTCCCCTGGATGCCTTTACGTGATGACGATTTGAATGGTGTCGATTGCCCAATCACAGCCACTATAAATGAAAAAACCCTGTAGATAGGAACTCTTTTCTTGCTGCGTCATGCGCGCGGCGGCCACCGACCCGCTCTTGTTCCAAGCATTAGTGTAGGGAGTAATATTACTCCGGTCATGTTTATACTCGTTATAGGAGTTAAAAACATCATAAGGTAGTTAATTTAAAGCGTTTTATAGCAATTTATATCCGTTTAGTGCGATTTTGGGACATTTATTTCTGAGACGCTGTGAATTTCTGGGCACGCTTCCAGTTCATGGCGAACGCAGTTGGCATTTCCACATGGCAAGAGGACAGCTTTCCACCAAAAGACGATTAGACCCAAGAAAGGATCCTTTGCCCAAGATACTGATGGAAGAACAGCTCAAAGTAGGAACAATTTATTATGATAAATCGTGTTTCTGTCGAAAAATGTTAGTGGCTTAGGACGCCATCTTTTTGACGTAGCTTCGCTTGGCGCAAACTGTATTGAAAAGTAAGGATAATTAAAAAAATGTAATTCCGCGATTGTATTAAGAATTAAATTGTCTATCAATCGCTGTCCACCCTATATTTTTTAGTCACGTTTATGAGTATTTATGTATACGAGTAGATCACTGTCTAATATGGCGCACGAACATTTTCTCACCAGCTGGGCTACTTTTCTCATTGTCTAACCATGATTTTGGTGGCTAAATATGCACATTTTCGAACAAACTGTATATGTATGTTGTAATGTGATGTTACAGGGGTGTCATCTGAAGAATTCTGAGAAGGTTAGTGAAAAAAATAATATATTTTGGCGATGTTTACGTTATCGCTCTCTTTGGCTAGAATCAATGCTGGGGTAATGTTTGCACATGTGCTATGCTAATATAACGATTTATTGTGTTTTCGCTGTAAGACACTTAGAAAATCTGAAATATTGTCTGTATTCACAGGATCTGTGTCTTTCGATTAGTGTATGCTGTGTATTTTTTACGAAATGTTTGATGATTAGTAGTTAGGTAAACACGTTGCTCATTGTAATTATTCTAGTCCATTTGTGACGGTGGGTGCAATTGTAAACTATGCCATCTACCTGAAATATGCACATTTTTCTAACAAAACCTATCCTATACCATAAATA
Organism: Salvelinus fontinalis; assembly: GCF_029448725.1. Classification (NCBI taxonomy): domain Eukaryota; kingdom Metazoa; phylum Chordata; class Actinopteri; order Salmoniformes; family Salmonidae; genus Salvelinus; species Salvelinus fontinalis. Next base: position 25,619,815 of record NC_074668.1, on the reverse strand, counting down.
TGTTATCAGACTGTCATTTGATGAGTTTTTTTCTTGGTTAGGGGCTATCAATATCTTAGTTTAGCCGAATTGGTGATAGCTACTGTTGTTGGTGGACAAAGTAAAGATGGTGGATTATGCTAATGTGTTTTTAGCTAATAGATTTACATCTTTACATATTGTGTCTTCCCTGTAAAACATTTTAAAAATCGGACATGTTGGCTGGATTCACAAGATCTGTGTCTTTCATTAGCTGTATTGGACTTTAATGTGTGAAAGTTAAATATTTAAAAAAATATATATTTTTTAATTTCGCGGCTCTGCCTTTTCAGTGGGGGTGGGGGGGTGTGCCGCTAGCGGCACCCCGGGGCTAGACAGGTTAACACTAGCCACGCTGCACTTTGGTCCTCTCCTTCACCTATGGAAGAAAGCCTTTACAATTTCTAAGTGAACCCAAACTTTTGAATGGTAGTGTACATAAGGGATGACCAGGGATGTTCTTTTGATAAGTGTAATGAGTCATTTTGGGTGTCAGGGAAAATGTATGGAGCAAAAAGTAAATTATTTTCTTTAGTAATGTAGTGAAGTAAAAGTTTTCAAAAATATAAATAGCACAGTAAAGTACAGATACCGATAAAAACGACTTAAGTTGTACTTTCAAGTATTTTTACTGAAGTATTTTACACCACTGATTATTACCACAGCTTTCAGGAAGTCAAGAAGCTCTTGGTATCCCATGGCAACAGGCCTGACAGTGCTTGGTTTCTGTGGGTTAAACCACAGCAGACATTCTGTGGGGCTGGGCGGACACTCCGCCGTCCAGCCATCTTCCCCTGCAGTTCCTTCAGACACTGCTAAATCCTGGAAAGGTACAGAGACATGCCACTCACAATAAACCCCTGACTGTCACTGCCATCACATACCCCATAATAGTACTGTATGCCCCCCCCCCCCCCCACACGCACACGCACACGCGCACACACACACACACACACACACACATATTCCCAAACCCTGAGAGAGACACATCAGCGGTAATGAACACAGGCATCAATATATCCCAGCTGGGTGTGAGTGTGTGTGTACTGAGTGTCTGGTGTGAAGTGGTGTTACAGACGTCTGATACAGGCTCGTCTCCCAGTGTCACGTCTCTCTCATCTCCTCGCCACACACACACGCAGGCAGGCCTTCCATATTAACAGACTGCATCAGCAATTCTGTCTCCCCTTTAATGTGACAGATTAGAAATGACATCCGCGGGCTCAACATGTTTAGTAGTTTCCATGCAAATCAATGCTAGCGCTCGTGTGTGTGTGTGTGTGTGTGTGTGTGTGTGTGTGTGTGTGTGTGTGTGTGTGAGGGAAAAAGAGAGAGAGAGAGAAAAGGAAACAGCTCCAGTTTACTAGCACCCAGCTCATCCACCACCCCAGGCCTATAAAGCGCCTCCTGTCCGCTCCCAGACCATGATGCACACATCCAGATGTCTTCCAATGATGACACATTAAATAATGACACTTTCATTCCAGGGGGAAAACGTGAGGCATAAAACATTATAGACTTTAACGATCTGTATCTAAATCGCTGTGGATTGAATACTGCACAGAGTTGCTTTTAGTTGGCCAGAGGAAAGCTCTATATAAACATACTGTATACACAGAATATAGAATTATTTATTTGATGCTAAGTTGCTGACTGACAGAAACCCCGAATACTTCGGGGTAGTGGTGGAGTGTTTGTGAAACCACAGAGGACATCAGAGTGGTGATAGGTTGTGTTGGAGGGAACTGAAACTCTCCCAGTCAGGAGAATGATCACCCAGAGCTAGTTGTAACACAACACTAGCTCCAACTAACTCCTGTCACTAACAGCTTGTGTGAGAAACGCTGACAGCATTTTAATTGCTGTTTTTTTAGATTTATTGTATGACTTCTATGGCCTTATCGTGGAGGTCACAGGGTTCAAGAATGACAGGATCAAATTAAATCGAGAGAAAGGTTTTCTTGTGCATAATAATCTAGTCAGCATATCCCTGAGTACGCATGGTTTGATCCACCAAATAAAGCAATAGGACTGGAAACCTTGTCGTCCTAAAAAACAGTTACTTCTGGTTTGTTCTGCCATTCCCATGGGGAAAGAATGGGGTTTTGGAATAATGGCCCGAAAATCAGGTCTAATGTTAACACAGGCTTAGAATATCTTCTATGTTTTCTTCTGTGAGATAATATCAGTCAGTTAACATGACCTGTATGAATTATGAAGCCTTTATGTGCTTGTTTTGATTACATAAATGCTTCAAAATAGCTGATGAAGATTATCTCCTAGAACAAAACGTATAAGATCTCCTCAGCCTGTGTTTACTACAGACCTTATTTTCGGCATTTATCCAGAAGCACTAAAAAAAACGTTAATTTCCCCATAGGCTTTGGCCAACGAGCCATGGCGGAGTTAGCCTCCGTTAGTGTCTACAAAAAGATGCCATTACTATTGCTCTCTATACAACACAGAACAAGAAATCACTAGTTCCACTCTACCAACCAAATCAAATACGTCTGACATTTGTTTTAGCCCACATTTCTAGCTGTTACTATTACTGTGTGAATGGTCTAATGTGAGTGATATGAGAGGCAGATAAAGTCAGTCTATTTGATGTTAGTCGTAAATGTGAATGTGTGTTCTGCCCCCCCCCCCCCCCCCCCCGGGGCTTTACTCATACTGCGGGTCTTAAATGAGCTTCCATCTGGGCCTTCAGTCTGCCTCCTCAACTCCATTGATACACACCATTTTACTCCCACACCTCTCTGTTTCCCTCTTTATATTCAGTACCGGTCAAAAGATTTAGAACACCTACTCATACAAGGGTTTTTCTTTATTTGCACTATTTTCTACATTGTAGAATAATAGCGAAGACATCAAAACTATGAAATAACACATATGGATTCATGTAGTAAACAAAAAAGTGTTAAACAAATCAAAATATATTTGAGATTCTTCAAATAGCCACCCTTTGCCTTAATGACAGCTTTGCACACTCTTGGCATTCTCTCAACCAGCTTGACCTGGAATTATTTTCAAAAATTCTCAAAGGAGTTCCAACATATGCTGAGTACTTGTTGGTTGCTTTTCCTGGAAGTGCTCAGCATATGTTGAAACTCCTTCAAGACTGTTGGAAAAGCATTTCAGGTGAAGCTGCTTGAGTGAATGCCAAGAGTTCAAAGTTGTAATCAAGGCAAAGGGTGGCTATTTGAAGAATCTCAAATCTCAATTATATTTTGATTTGTTTAACACTTTTTTGTTTACTACATGATTCCATATGTGTTATTTCATAGATTTGATGTCTTCAATATTATTCTACATTGTAGAAAATAGCACAAATAAAGAAAAACCCTTGAATGAGTAGGTGTTCTAAAACTTTTAACCGGAAGTGTAGAAAGACGCCGGGGCGAACACACGTAAACACATATGGCCATACACAGCCACACACACCCGTGCGCACACGCACACACGCACACAACACGCTCACACGACACGCACACACACACACACACACACACAGGACACGCACACACACACATCCCCTACTTCTCTCCCACCCCTCTCTCATCTCTCTTTTCTGCTCATTACAGCTTTGAAGGTTCACTGTAGGATTTAGTTTGATTGAATGTGTGTGTGCCACCTGCCAGACTGGGGGGTGAACTCAGGGTGTGTGGACTATGTGAAGGAGTCCTCCCCTCCTAGCTCTCCACAATGCCCCACCTTTAGCCCCGAGGTGTGGGAACTACCTGCAAATTAATCAACTCTATGGGATTAGCCTCAACCAACATGACTTTCACTGCACACAGCTCACAAGCTGCAGAGAGATAGCGCCAGTTAATGCAGAGAGATCGATACAGCTAACGCAAAGAGATAGAGACAGCTAATGCAGAGAGAAAGGGACAGCTGATATAGAGAGAAAGGGACAGCTGATATCGAGAGAAAGGGACAGCTAATATCGAGAGAAAGGGACAGCTAATACAGAGAGAAAGGGACAGCTGATATAGAGAGAAAGGGACAGCTGATATAGAGAGATAGAGACAGCTAATACAGAGAGATAGAGACAGCTAATGCAGAGAGATAGAGACAGCTGATACAGAGAGAAAGGGACAGCTGATATAGAGAGATGGAGACAGCTAATACAGAGAGATAGAGACAGCTAATGCAGAGAGAAATGGACAGCTGATATAGAGAGAAAGGGACAGCTAATATAGAGACAGCTAATACAGAGAGAAAGGGACAGCAGATATAGAGAGAAAGGGACAGCAGATATAGAGAGAAAGGGACAGCTAATACAGAGAGATAGAGACAGCTAATACAGAGAGATAGAGACAGCTAATGCAGAGAGATAGAGACAGCTAATATAGAGAGATAGAGACAGCTAATGCAGAGAGATAGAGACAGCTAATGCAGAGAGATAGAGACAGTTGATACAGAGAGAAAGGGACAGCTGATATAGAGAGATAGAGACAGCTAATATAGAGAGATAGAGACAGCTAATGCAGAGAGATAGACACAGCTAATGCAGAGAGAAAGAGACAGCTAATGCAGTGAGATAGAGACAGTTGATACAGAGAGAAAGGGACAGCTGATATAGAGAGAAAGGGACAGCTAATGCAGAGAGATAGAGACAGCTAATGCAGAGAGATAGAGACAGCTAATGCAGAGAGATAGAGACAGCTGATACAGAGAGATAGAGACAGCTAATGCAGAGAGATAGAGACAGCTAATGCAGAGAGATAGAGACAGCTAATGCAGAGAGATAGAGACAGCTAATGCAGAGAGATAGAGACAGCTAATGCAGAGAGATAGAGACAGCTAATGCAGAGAGATAGAGACAGCTAATGCAGAGAGATAGAGACAGCTAATGCAGAGAGATAAAGACAGCTAATGCAGAGAGATAAAGACAGCTAATGCAGAGAGATAGAGATAGATAAAGAAAATGCTGGACAGAGAAAGAAACAAACAGTTTGGCAAAAAATTGAAGCTACAGAAAAGAACGCCGGTCAATTCTCCATGTGACAATATTAAACGGACAGAGCAGAGGTGGAGAGGACCACTAAGTTAAAGCTGAACAAAAAGCTGAGAGATGAGTGGAGAAGAGGTTTCTTTAGGGTATATCGACAAACATGTCAATCATCTCCCTTACTCCTTACTCACCCAAACTAAATCTAATTGTTTTTCAGATTTGGCTATAGAAAGACATCGCAAGACAGCCTGTAGCCACCACCACCCCTCCTCCCCACCCTCTCTCCCCAAAGAAAGGAGTGATCGGATGGCTTTGAAAAAATATGATGGTACATTTCACAGCTCTGTGACTTACAGAAGCCCAATCCTGTGATTAGTCAGTGCTTTGACTTTATCTTAAGTTCCTTGTCAAAATTAATTTAGTGTGGGTGGGCTGTCTGTCGTGCTCCAGGGAGAGGAGAGCAGAGAAAGGTCAGGAAGAGATCCTTTTCCCTTTCAAATAATCCCCAGCTCCAAACCAGACTGGCCACCTGGGAACCAAATATCTGCCCCATCAAAGGGCCCTATTCTACACTAGAATGAGAGTGAATGGGGTTCAATGAACAGCCTGAAAATGGATCCTCCCTCGTCCTGCCTGTGGCCCACTTAGTGCCCTCAACCTTGCCACTGAGACCGCACGCACACACACACGAGCGTGCACAGACAGACACGTATGCAGACCAATGATGAACATATCAACACATTCATGTTTAAGGTACACACACACACACACACACACACACACACACACACACACACACACACACACACACACACACACACACACACACACACACACACACACACACACACACACACACACACACACACACACAGAGATATAACTAGGAGATAGATTGGCAGGCGACTAGTGTAAGCCACTTGCTGAAAGGCGTCGGCGGCCCTTGGCCTGCGCTGACACTTCATTAGAGACCTTTTCCTGCTGGCCTCTAATGTGTCCCATTTGATGAAACATAATGGATTACAGCGTTTCAATTTGGGGAGCTGGGCCCGTAGCCAGCCTATCTCCTTCAATTAGGGAACAGCTCTTAGGCAAATCTCTGACATCTGAGAGCTGGGAGCAGGCCAGCCAGTCTGACCCACACACTGGTTAAAGCCTTCCTTCATGGGAGCAGGCCAGCCAGTCTGACCCACACACTGGTTAAAGCCTTCCTTCATGGGAGCAGGCCAGCCAGTCTGACCCACACACTGGTTAAAGCCTTCCTTCATGGGCGCAGGCCAGCCAGTCTGACCCACACACTGGTTAAAGCCTTCCTTCATGGGAGCAGGCCAGCCAGTCTGACCCACACACTGGTTAAAGCCTTCCTTCATGGGAGCAGGCCAGCCAGTCTGACCCACACACTGGTTAAAGCCTTCCTTCATGGGCGCAGGCCAGCCAGTCTGACCCACACACTGGTTAAAGCCTTCCTTCATGGGCGCAGGCCAGCCAGTCTGACCCACACACTGGTTAAAGCCTTCCTTCATGGGCGCAGGCCAGCCAGTCTGACCCACACACTGGTTAATGACTTCCTTCATGGGATCGGGGCAGTGGCAGCTCACTCTCTTTCTTTCTCTCTCCCCTCGTCATCCCGCATCCCCTTACTCTCTTCCTTCCATAACTTGTCCCAGACACTGATAAGTAGATTAGGCAGCAGGTGTGTGTGTGACTGTGTGTGCACGTGTGTGACAGAGGCCCACCCTGGTGGAAGTACTATTTAAGTGGAGCCTCAAATGGGCTGAAATGAGTCCAAGGCTGACTGACCAGAGGTGCAGACTGAGTGGGGATCGCCTTATTTTTTGCCCAATTCCCCATTCCCTTTGTTCTCATAATGGTTATCCCTCTCCCATCTCCACAGGAACACAAAATAAGCCTTTAATGTTTAGAAGGCAGAACAATGGTTTGGCCTTCAGTAATAAGCCTTGAATTACCTACCAAAGGGTTTTCGTTTCAAGATGTGGAATCTTTATTTATTTCATTCCCACCCCCCCCCCCCCCGTCCGCACCCCAAAAAAGAGGGTGAAAAAACGGGGGATGAGACACAGACGCTAGGCTAATGGTGCTAGAGTGAGAGGCTTTGTTCAGCCGCCACATTTAGCCTGTCCCTCATCGTCTGTCCTCGCCCTCACAGCAGCACAAAGGATAAAAGAGCTGAAATGTAGCTAGATTTATCCATCTCTCTTTCGCCCTCTCTATCTCCCTCCCTCCCTATGCCCCATCTCCTCTGGTCCTCTCTATCTCCCTCCCTCCCTATGCCCCATCTCCTCTAGTCCTCTCTATCTCCCTCCCTCCCTATGCCCCATCTCCTCTGGTCCTCTCTATCCCCCTCCCTCCCTATGCCCCATCTCCTCTGGTCCTCTCTATCTCCCTCCATCCCTATGCCCCATCTCCTCTGGTCCTCTATCTCCCTCCCTCCCTATGCCCCATCTCCTCTGGTCCTCTCTATCCCCCTCCCTCCCTATGCCCCATCTCCTCTGGTCCTCTCTATCTCCCTCCCTCCCTATGCCCCATCTCCTCTGGTCCCTCTCTCTCTCAATATGTGCCATCAAAACATTGAGAGTCTCCTCCATTTCACCCTGTCCTGAGTGTCGTATGCTTTCAAAGAGAGAGAGAACGAAGGAAAGAGACCGACAGACATAAATTAGGATGGCCTGTCTAGCCAGCCCATGCGGGGGGACAAGAATACTGTGGTAATATTGTAGCACAGGTTGCCATCAAAGTGTTGTTCACACACCTCAAAAAGAGTCAGTGGTATGTGGTGAGAAAAGTAGCTGTAACGTTCCCTTTCATGTATAAATCCCAAGATGGGATATGATTAAAATGTATGCTTAAACTGTCTATGCTAGATTGGCATAACAGTCCAGACAGGCACATATCTTAAGTTAAGATTCACTCCTTTACTATAAACAGATATAGTTATCATGCTGTGTCATAAATGGATGGAATACACTGAATGGGTATCAGTATTGAAACACAATAAAAGGGAGACAGTCAATCAGAGGATATTAATCTGCATTATTGCTGTAAAAGCATGTTCTTTCATATGGGTTGGAGAAAGATCTCTTCATTGTAAAGGGCACATTGAGATAAGTGAATTTTCTAAGGCTTGAAGTCTCTGCTTCGTGATGTTTTTAGATGGAATTGTCTTGAAGCTCACAAAGTATCTAAATGTAAACGAAGAGCGTTTTAAAAACCATTCACTCCTCAAATTCACCTGTAATATCTGTACATTTTCATAATGAGCCAAATGTGTTTGTTTTTCTACCCAAAGTTGCAAAGGAAATGTTGTGATCTAATTAATAAACACAAGAGACCAGCAAAATTGATAAGAGTGTGGTTGCATAGCAGGAACAGTGACATCTAGTGGTCAAAACCTGGTACTTTCCCACTACTTTAAGGTAAATACTGCAAGTGACGCAATACTCCAAGCCGCAGCTTCATAATACTTGTCAAACACAGAGAACTGATACTGTATATTGGTTGTTGGGGTGGGATTGGTTTGGGGGGGTCCGTGGGTGGCTTTTACATTCTTTTGGAGGGGATTCCTTTGTGTCTTAGTCATTGTTAGGAAGACGTTTGGTCCAAATCGGATGTTGGGTACATTTATAGAATATTATCTGAATCCTACACATTTAAATTGTCTAATTTGGGTGCAATGAATTAGCTACATTTCTTAGAGATCATAATAATGTTTCAGGAATCGTATCTGTTACTAACTACATAAACTATTCCAGAACAATGGTGGGTGTCTAAATCCTATTTCTTTTGAGGCATTTTGAGGTGGAATGACCCTCTTCTCAATGTTAATGTATTGAATACAACACATTATTCAGTCTGGGACTCCACTTCAAATGTGCCCATCTACACAGAGGAGCACAAGGACAAGAATTGGGACATGTCAGCTCAAAGCTGAATGTGTGTGTAAATTCGTGCATGTGTGCGCGACTGTGTGCTTGCGTGCCAGTGTCCCGTCTGTCTGCGTGCCTGTGTGTGAGTGTGTGGTGTATGTGTGTGTGTGTATGTGTGTGTCCCTGTCTGTCCGCTTATTTGTGTGTGTGTGTGTGTGTGTGTGTGTGTGTGTGTGTGTGTGTGTGTGTGTGTGTGTGTGTGTGTGTGTGTGTGTGTGTGTGTGTGTGTGTGTGTGTCTCTGTCTGTCCGCTTATTTATGCCTGTGTGTGTGTGTGTGTGTGTGTGTGTGTGTGTATGTCCAAACTCTCGAGTTTCACTTTCTGTCAGAAGGACTTTGACAGTAAGAGAACCTCAGTGTGGCATAGATGGATCCTCTGGGCAACCGCATCAACCAACAAAGCTTCTCGGGATGACAAGCTCCTTTCTCTACCAAGAATACTGCTCATTCCACCAGATGGCATAGTGCCCAACTCTGACCACATCCTCTGCTGCATAGAACCTTCGCTGGCTGTGCTCACAGTCCAATAGAAGCATTAGGGCCGGGAGTTTCACCTGACCACATAACCTGACCAGAGCCCATATTCATAAAGCATCTCAGTGCTGATCTAGAATCAGTTTAGACTTTTAAATCATTAAGAATAAGAGGGGGGACCTGATCCTAGATCAGACAATTGGTGAATACGGGCCCTGGACAAACTCTGAGTCTTAGTTATAGCGGTTCTAAGAGATACTGACCTGCAGGCATTGAGCTTGACATTGTCCTCTGTGTTTTTGAGCAGCTGTTGAATGTCCAGCTCTCTGGGAAGCCCAGGAAGCAGGAGCTCTATGAATGCATGATCCTGAGGAAGGGCCCCCTGCCACTCCATCCTGCCTGGAACACAGAGAGAGGGAGGGAGAAAAAGGAGAGTGACAATGAATGGAGAATAAAGGAGAAGATACTTGCTCACACAAACAAGACATGCACAGTATCAATGGATGTGTTTCTTTAAAAAAAATTATAAATAAAAAACTATTGTATAGCTCCTATTGAATGCATTATGCATTCAGTAAATAATGAATGCAACAACAACCCATGGATGGACTAGATCTTCTTACACACACACGCACACACACACACACACACGCGCGCGTACGGCCGCCACCAGCACAACATATGAGACATTGTAATTTGATTTCTCCTCAAACAAGATTGTTATCAGGAGCCGTAAATCAACTGCACCTGAAACAAGAGGCAACTTATCACCAACAATAAAATGTTCCGCCTCATCCCTCCTTTTCCCTCTCTTCTGTTCCACTTACAGTAGAGGGACCCCTGATCAAAATGCATAGCCTCTGAGTATTATCAGCCAGTGACACTACAACCAGTTAACATAAAGAATATGTAAATAAATAACTAACTAGAAAGGGGTCTCTTCACTCAGGCTTTAAATAAACAATCCATCTCTTAATCTCAAGCCCCCTATGTGAATAACACATCCTAAACAGCCAATCGTGGAGGGGCTCGGCCCATATGAACAGTGTAGTGGGGAAATATTTGATATGTATGCATATTATACATTCATGCCTTTTTTAAACAGCTTTTGAGACAAATCATTAATAATCGTCAATTGCCATAACTCAAAAATATAAATTGCTTGCATATTCTCCATCATGCATGGTTTAGTCTTATATTGGGGAATCTAATGGAATAAACTCCAATTTAGTCCAAAGTATCCGTAAGATATATCACGTCGGGGTCACCATCTACTGTAGTGGGGTAATATTTGATATGTATGCATATTATATACTGTATGCCTTACATGCGACCCATAATAAGACTAAGCAGTTATCATATTCAAATATTTATCTGACTCCAAAAATATGATTTAGCAATATGCAAGAGACTATAGTTGAGTTACAGTATTAGGCAATCAAGAAAGGTCTGAGAATGGAGATCTAAATACAAAACAGTGGCGACTCGTCATTCAGGGCTGTTTTGAGCCCCACCTGGATAGCTTCATAAAAAATATAAAATAAAAATGTTTGTTGTCTGTTTCGCATGTTATTTTAGCATTATTAATACGTGCCGCATATCAGTTTGCAAACAATGTAAAACAAAAAAAATCATTGAGTTAATAAAGCCGCATACAAACATTGTCTCTTTTTTGCTTTCTTTAGTAAAGCAGCTCCAAAAATGCAAGTGTTTCAGACTAGCTCAGTGCTTTCTGTGGTGGTGGGACAGCCAGCGGATAATACAGAGCGTAGGGGTTGGTAATGTTCTCTAGTTGCGCCGTGATTGGCTCAGTGTTCTGTCACTCATGGGGACATTACGCCACCGTAAAATCTACGGGAAGAGCTAGGGAAAGAGCTCGAGCTTTGATTGGACTGATCATGTCAACATCATACCTTAAAAATCATAGCTAGCAAAGCTAGACAAGCAGTCATCGTCATGAATCAATTCGACAATCTACTGGCAAATCTTTTTCAATCCTTGTCAAATGCAGTTGGAAATCGCAAATTCAACAATGAGCGCTTTGGAAGGAATCAGGGGCTAACTACAAGCGTTGCAAAGTAATCACTAACCTGCTATTCAGTGGAGTGAAGGGCAAACATTCAACACCATGGGCCAGAAAAGGTTGAATACATTGGCCATGCTGTCAATCCAGCATGACTTCTGCTGCGTTCAAGACAACTGGGAACTCGAGCTCCGACTGAGAAAATACGTTTTGAACGGTCATCCAACTCGGAATTCCAAGTCGGGAACTTGGAATGATTCAACCTTGTTTATTTTCGAGTTCCCAGTTGTCTTGAAAGCACCATAAATCCAGAGAATACCAGACTTTGATGACATAGTTTGATGACAACATTTTCCCACAGGAAGCACCGCCATGCCAATTTCCTGTTCAAGTGAGCGCAGCACAACAAGGTGAGTCCAAAAATGTATTGTATGCTGCTGCATAAATGATGTAAATTGCCAGGGAGATAGTATTACTTTCTTAGCTACAGTATACATACAGTAAGTGTATGTTGTGTAGTAAGCTGTTAGTAGCACACGTGCCTCACCCTAATTATTTGGTCCATTTCCCCCTCATAATTTAGCCTACTGCTCTGACTGAGGTGGTGCACGTGTAGCCTATAGCCTGTTTTAGAGAAACGTAATCATCAAATATTGTAAGTGCTTTCATGTCTGCTTATATACCGCCTTCATTTATTGTAGCGTTATGACTTGGTGTAGAGAGAGAACTGTAAAAACAGCCCATGTTCTGAATTGTTTCGCTGTTCATTTCAAAAGTGATGAACAAATAGTTATAGTTATAGTTAAATAGTTATGTCCATCCTAGCTCGCTCATGAATGTCTTGATTAAAATGACGGATTTCCTCTTACCCACTCGTTGTTCTGTCACGCCCTGATCTGTTTCACCTGTCTTTGTGATTGTCTCCACCCACCTCCAGGTGTCACCCGTTTTCCCCATTAGTCCCTGGGTATTGATTCCGGAGTTCCCTGTTTGTCTGTTGCCAGTTTGTCTTGTCAAGTCAACCAGCATGTTTTTCAAGTCAACCAGACCCGTGCCTGCCTTGACTTTGAACCCGCCTGCCTGACCATACAGCCTGCCCTGACCTCAAGCCTGCCTGACCAACCATACAGCCTGCCCTGACCTCGAGCCTGCCTGACCAACCATACAGCCTGCCCTGACCTCCAGCCTGCCTGACCAACCATACAGCCTGCCCTGACCTCCAGCCTGCCTGACCAACCATACAGCCTGCCCTGACCTCAAGCCTGCCTGACCAACCATACAGCCTGCCCTGACCTCAAGCCTGCCTGACCAACCATACAGCCTGCCCTGACCTCCAGCCTGCCTGACCAACCATACAGCCTGCCCTGACCTCCAGCCTGCCTGACCAACCATACAGCCTGCCCTGACCTCCAGCCTGCCTGACCAACCATACAGCCTGCCCTGACCTCCAGCCTGCCTGACCAACCATACAGCCTGCCCTGACCTCCAGCCTGCCTGACCAACCATACAGCCTGCCCTGACCTCCAGCCTGCCTGACCAACCATACAGCCTGCCCTGACCTCCAGCCTGCCTGACCAACCATACAGCCTGCCCTGACCTCAAGCCTGCCTGACCAACCATACAGCCTGCCCTGACCTCAAGCCTGCCTGCCACTCTGTACCTCCTGGACTCTGACCTTGTTTATGATCCTTTGCCTGTCCATGGCCATTCTCTTGCCTGCCCCTTGGATTATAATAAATATCATCTGGGTCTCGCCCTGTGCCCTTATACGTCCCCTTATGCCATAATTTGTACATCTCAATTGTCGGTAGAAACCACATTTGTTAAAGCAAGTCAACCATATCAGAATTTTTTTAAAGGCAGTAAATGAGGATGAATCAACTGTTTCGCTGCCAGACAAGGCTCCGCTGATAGCCAGGTGTAGCGGTGGTAAGGATTCACTCCATTGTGCCGAAAAGAAAGCTCTGATGCTGGGACAGCTTTATGTAGACCCTAACAGTTTGTGGGTGTAATGGGAACATTTTAATTGTATGCATCTACATAACTGAGTATGTAACTAACCTTGTGAAACTGTCCTATTATCATCTCCTGTTCTTGGGAGTATAATCCTGTGTCTGAAACCAGCTGCACCTGTGTCCTTGTATTCTGCCCAAGAACAGAAACTAGAAATATATGTGCTTATCACTCAATGTTTCGGAATTCACACTGTCTGCACTGCACTGTGTAACTCCGCTATTCCCCTGAGCCCAGAAAAACAAAGAATCTTAGTTTGACTTGGAATCCAGCAAATCCTTATTTTATAATATCCACCACAATTTGGCACTGCAGATGGGACTGACATATCGTTTACCTGCGGCTCTAAGGGTAAACTACCGGCAGAGGCTCACTGCGCTGTGAGTCTAGGGTAAATTCCTCCTCATCAAATGAGGGAACAGAAATACCCGCCTGACGTCCACAGGAATTGGGAGTCAGTGATTGCTCAGTCGATATTTTACTAAGCTGGTGAGTAATCATTCAAGAAGAATGATGGGAAGAATTTGGTACATGGGTGAGGGGCGTGAGGTTGGCAACAGACTGAGAGGCTCAGCCAGATGGGAGATAATTCTCCTCTGTGCTTAGGGCTCACAGGACATATGTGCACAGAGGGGACAATAAAGTTCCTGTTCATGTTCCCCTTGAACATAACCAGCCCTTCCCTGACGGCTCACTGTTGTCTCAGGTTCCGCACTGTTTTTGGGCAAAGGATAAATATGATATTAAATCAAATGTAACTTTATTTGTCACATGCACTGAATACAACAAGTGTAGACCTTACCGTGAAATGCTTACTTACAAGCCCTTAACCAACAGTGGAGATGATATGGAAGATGAGAGGAGCAACACCTGTGACCGTCTCTCCTAAAGTCACATATCGGCCCCACAAAGCCATGCAAAAAAATGCCATGCTATTGTATGAGGAGAGCTCCTAACAACAAAACTGTTTTTTCCACTGCGATAGATTTGATAAATTCACCTCTGAAGGTGAAATGTGTACTTACATTCTGAAATCTTGCTCTGATTTATCATCCAAAGGGTCCCAGAGATAACATGAAGTGTTGTTTTGTTAGATAAAATCATTTTTCATATCCTAAAAAAGTCCATATAGCATGCACGATCAATTTTGTATTTCCACTCGTTCAATTTGCAAAGAAAGGAATCTGTGAAAATCTAACCCTAAACGTTGTTTCAACGAGTCAAATCACGTTCGTATCTATTCTTCAGAGATCCTAGAAGGTAACAAGACTTCACTATTTCATTAGGGGTGTATTATATCCTATGGGACACCATATTTGGTCAGAGAGCGACGCCTTCATGGCACGCCGATGACGTGGGCGGCCATCACTTGAACAACTGTATCTGTCAAATAAGCACCACTCGGGGTCAAACAAAGCTAGCTAGATAACCAATGAGCTTTACGGGAGTATTTGGAAACCATGTATATGTCGTAAAATGTAGCTTCTAACTGTACGACAGCATGCCTTTTCATTTTGGACAACAATTATAAGGATATTCAGAGTTATGAAAACTGGTTGTTTTGCAAATGTTGAACTTATAATATGGCTACTAATACTTGGAAAGCTAAATCAAAGTCCAAGTATACAGATTTGACGATATTCTTGCAGGAAAATGGAATATGAATGCAAATATCTTCTCACGATTTGCCCAAATGTACATGGGGACTTCACACTAAAAGTCTTGAGGATCAGTCATACTCCAAGTTATCCATCTGAAACTTGCACATACACTGCTGCCATCTTGTGGACACTATCGGAATTACAAGCAGAGTGATAGCTATAACAGAGACCTTTCTCTTGCATTTCAAAGAGGTGGTAAAAACACAGGTTGTTTTTTTTCTTTGTATTTTCATCTACCAGATCTATTGTGTTTTATTCTCCTACATTCAATTCACATTTCCACAAACCTAAAAGTGTTTCCTTTCAAATGGTACCAAGAATATGCATATCCTTGCTTCAGGGCCTGAGCTACAGGAAGTTAGATTTGGGTATGTCATTTAGGCGAAAATTGGAAAAAAGGTTGCTATCCCTATTTGGGACACGTTATCACACCAGGGGGCAGAAAAACTGTTTTACAGGTTCCTAAATCAAACACTAAGGAACAGATGTTGTCACTGTTGGAAATGGCTGGCTATTGTAGAGTTTGGTTAATTGATTACGCTGAAATTGTCCAACCTCTCTCTGATCTCGTTCATTTAAAACACATGGCCATGGCGGATCAGGTTCCCTAATCACTCCAAACCTTTCCATTTGTTCGTTTCGAAAAAGAATGGGTTTATGCCATCAGTACTGGCACAAACTGTGGATGGTAAGATGAGACCTGTTGGTTTCTACTCGAAACGTCTCGATACTGTTGCGTGTGCACTGCTCCCTTGCCTCCACTCTGTGGCGGCAGCTACAGAAGGGCAGTGTTGGCCTGTGGTGACATTGTAGCTTTGCGGCCCTTAACTGTTCAAGTGCCTCATTCTGTCTTCTCCCTTATCTCACAGGCAAGGACAGCACATCTCACCCCCGCAAGGCTGCTACATTGGCAGAATATGTTACTTACAATGTTTCATGTTACTCTGAAACAATGTATTGTTTTAAACTGCAATCTTACTCCCCATACAGTCTGATGGTGATGAACATGACTGCAGTGAGGTGGTTGACCTCTGTGTATATCACTCCCTGATCTACACAATTCCTAACAGTGATCTAATCTGTTTTGTTGATGGTTGTGCTGAATGTTCTTCATCAGGTGATCCAGTTGCATCTATGCTGTGTGCACAACCCACAGTATTGAGGCAACCAGACCTCTTCTCTGCCCTCCCACTTCTCTGCACAGGCAGCAGAGCTGTGTGCTCTCATTCTTGCCTGTGTGTTGGGAAAGGGGAGGTCCCTCACAGTGTACACTGACTCTCAGTACGCTTTTGGTGTCTGTCACATTTTTGGAACCCTGTGGCAACATCGTGGTTTCCTCACCTCAACTGGTAAACCAATCGCACACCATAACATGGTTAACCTCTAACGAGCATCTACCCCGGATCCGGGAGCACCCCCCCCCCCCCCACACTGATTAGCATCGCTAGCATAGCGTCACAATTAAATAGTAGCATCTAAATATCATTAAATCACAAGTCCAAGACACCTAATGAAAGATACAGATCCTGTGAATAAAGCCACCATTTCAGATTTTTTAAATGTTTTACAGGGAAGACAAAATATGTAAATCTATTAGCTAACCACGTTAGCAAAAGACACCACTTTTCTAACTCCATCAGTTTCTTACTCCATCAGGTGCTATCACCAATTCGGCTAAACTAAGATATTGATAGCCACTAACCAAGAAAAAACCTCATCAGATGACAGTCTGATAACATATTTATGGTATAGGATAGGTTTTGTTAGAAAAATTTGCATATTTCAGGTAGATATCATAGTTTACAATTTTACCCACCGTCACAAATGGACTAGAATAAATACATAGAGCAACCTGTTTACCTAATTACTAATCATCAAACATTTCGTAAAAATACACAGCATACACTAATCGAAAGACACAGATCCTGTGAATACAGACAATATTTCATATTTTCTAAGTGTCTTACAGCGAAAACACAATAAATCGTTATATTAGCATACCACATACGCAAACGTTACCCGAGCACTGATTCTAGCCAAAGAGAGCGATATCATATCATCGCCAAAATATATTAATTTTTTCACTAACCTTCTCAGAAATCTTCCGATGACACTCCTGTAACATCATATTACAACATACATATACAGTTTGTTCGAAAATGTGCATATTTAGCCACCAAAATCATGGTTAGACAATGACAAAAGTTGCCCAGCTGGTCAGACAATGTCGTGCGCCATATTAGACAGTGATCTAGTCGTATACATAAATACTCATAAACGTGACTAAAAAATATAGGGTGGCAGCGATTGATAGACAATTTAATTCTTAATACAATCGCTGATTTACATTTTTTAAATTATCCTTACTTTTCAATACAGTTTGCGCCAAGCGAAACTACGTCAAACAAAATGGCGTCATAAGCGATTAACATTTCTCGACAGAAACACGATTTATCATAATAAATTGTTCCTACTTTGAGCTGTTCTTCCATCAGAATCTTGGGCAAAGAATCCTTTCTTGGGTCTAATCGTCTTTTGGTCGAAAGCTGTCCTCTTGCCATGTGGAAATGCCAACTGCGTTCGGCATGAACTGGAAACCTGCCCGGCTCTTCAAAAAGTCTCAGAAATAAATGTCCCAAAATGCGCACTAAACGGATATAAATTGCTATAAAACGGTTTAAATTAACTACCTTATGATGTTTTTAACTCCTATAACGAGTAAAAACATGACCTGAGAAATATTACTGGCTCCACTAATGCTTGGAAAAAGAACGGGTCGGAGTCCACCGTGCGTCCGGCGCAGCTGGAAAGGAGTTCCTACCTACACGTGTTTTTGTTTTATAGTGGCTGTGATTGGGCAATCGATACCATTCAAAGCGTCATCACGTAAAGGCATCCAGGGGAAGACGTAATCAGTGTCCGTATCCTTATAGCATTCACAGTGGCCTTTAAACTGACTCCAGATCAGGGGCCAAAATGTGTGAAATCTGACTCCATGTCAGGGAAATTGCTGTAGAATGAGTTCTGTTCCACTCAGAGACAAAATTCCAACGGCTATAGAAACTAGAGACTTATTTCTATCCAATAATAGTAATAATATGTATATTGTACGATGAAGTAGGAGAGTAGGAAGCCGTTTAATCTGTAATGCAAATATGCTTATGAGTAAACAGCACCCCCTGTAGTCACAAGAAGTTAAAGAACTGCATGAGGCAGTACTCCTGCCCTCCACACTTGGAATTTGTAAATGTGCAGCTCATACTGAACACAGTGACCCTGTTTCCCTAGGAGATGTTGCTGCAGACTGTACAGCGAAAGCGGCTGCTGATTCCCCTACCTCCCCTCTCCTTGTGATGTCATGCATTGACCCTGTCACCTCTATTTCCTTTAATGTCTCTTTGCTACAACAGGGGGCTGATGCAGTGGGAAATAAATGTTAGCAACGAACATGCACGCGTGACCCCTCTGATGGTGTCTGGAAGGGCACGACAGTCCTCCCTGTACTCCCTCCAGTGGCGTTTCCCTACCTTGCAATATTGTCACATAGTTTGGACTATCAGTCAAAAGGGGGATGTGTAAATATGTTAATCTTTACATGGGGGATCATACTGCTTACCCCTCTTACCTGGGGGATCATACTATTTACCCCTATTTACCTGGGGGATCATACTATTTACCCCTCTTTACCTGGGGGATCATACTATTTACCGCTCTTTACCTGGGGGATCATACTATTTACCCCTATTTACCTGGGGGATCATACTATTTACCCCTATTTACCTGGGGGATCATACTATTTACCCCTATTTACCTGGGGGATCATACTATTTACCCCTATTTACCTGGGGGATCATACTATTTACCGCTCTTTACCTGGGGGATTACACTATTTACCCCTATTTACCTGGGGGATCATTCTGCTAACCTCATTTTACCTGGGGGATCATACTATTTACCCCTATTTACCTGGGGATCGTACTGCTTACCCCTATTTACCTGGGGGATTGCACTGCTTACCCCTATTTACCTGGGGGATCGTACTGCTTACCCCTATTTACCTGGGGGATCGCACTGCTTACCCCTATTTACCTGGGGGATCGTACTGCTTACCCCTATTTACCTGGGGGATCGTACTGCTTACCTCTATTTACCTGGGGGATCGTACTGCTTACCCCTATTTACCTGGGGGATCGTACTGCTTACCCCTATTTACCTGGGGGATTGTACTGCTTACCCCTATTTACCTGGGGGATCGTACTGCTTACACCTATTTACCTGGGGGACCATACCGCTTCCCCCTATTTACCTGGGGGACCATACCGTTTACCCTCATTTACCTGGGGGACCATACCGTTTACCCCTATTTACCTGGGGGACCATACCGCTTCCCCCTATTTACCTGGGGGACCATACCATTTACCCTCATTTACCTGGGGGACCATACCGTTTACCCCTATTTACCTGGGGGACCATACCGCTTCCCCGTATTTATCTGGGGGACCATACCGTTTACCCTCATTTACCTGGGGGACCATACCGCTTCCCCCTATTTACCTGGGGGATCATACCGTTTCCCCCTATTTACCTGGGGGACCATACCGCTTCCCCCTATTTACCTGGGGGATCATACCGTTTCCCCCTATTTACCTGGGGGATCATACCGCTTCCCCCTATTTACCTGGGGGACCAAAACATGGTTTATGTGCTTTGGAAAAGGTTTTACCTGCCATGAGGACCGAACCAATACGCCCCGTGATTTGACCAAAAATGTCATTACCCACTACTATTTTTTTCATAAGATGCCATTCTACTCTGAGGAGGAGAAGAACACACAGGATTGAGTGGTACTGTGCCTTGTTAAAGTATTTACCAGTAGGGTTAATGGAATAAGGGTTAAGCACACTGTGGTTTCCTGGGACTTCTCTTTTCGTTTGAGTTTAAGATTTTAGAATAAATACCTCCTTTTTGATAGACGTGTAAATGTCACAAATACTGTTTCTCTTTCTCTATGCAGTATCTCACACACATCATCCATGTTTGACCTGTTGCATGCTTGGAAATGTGCCTGTTGTAGACAGAGGTTTGCTCTCACAAGGTCGGCTCAGTGGGAGTGGAATATTGGCTGAACGCCCAGTCTCTGTGGTTGCCAGGTGCTCTCTCCTAAGCAGCCACAGCCGGAGAAAACACTTTCTTGAGAAAAGATCCACTTGGCTGTATTATATCTGTGTTATACCTAATCATTAGCAGAAACAGGCAAGTTGGAATTTCATATGATGTGTGAATGGTTAAAGACTTACATGGAAGAATTGGTGGAATACAGGATATGATGCCTTTAGATGCTTGCTACATTTAACATTTATACAATTATTGTTAAGGAATTAACAAAAGGGAGGCGTGTAATGGGAACATTTTAATTGTATGCGTCTACATAACTGAGTATGTAACTAACCTTGTGAAACTGTCCTATTATCATCTCCTGTTCTTGGATAGTATAATCCTGTGTTGCAAACCAGCTGCATCTGTGTCCTTGTATTCTGCCCAAGAACAGAAACTAGAAAGATATTGTCACGGCTGTTGAAAGGAGACGACCAAGGTCCAGCGTGGTGAACGTACATTTTATTTTTTTAGGGAAAAAGACAAGAATGACGCCGAACAAAACAATAAACAATAGCAAAACAAACCGTGAAGCTTAAGTCTATGTGCCACAAACAAAGTTAACTTCCCACAAAGACAGGTGGAAAAAAGGGCTACCTAAGTATGGTTCTCAATCAGAGACAACGATAGACAGCTGCCTCTGATTGAGAACCACACCTGGCCAAACACAAAGAAATAGAAAACATAGAACATAGAATACCCACCCCAACTCACGCCCTGACCAAACCAAAATAGAGACATAAAAAGGTCAGGGCGTGACAGATATGTGCTTATCAACCAATGCTTCGGAATTCAGACTGTCTGCACTACGCTGCACTAAATACATGTGTATTTAATTACTTTGTAAAATGAATGGTTACATTATACAAGGCAAAGTTTAAGTTACAAAGCATTATAAAGCATTACAAAGAATTATTCAAAGCATGATCAGAGTGTAAGAGAGAGAACTCATATCCAGGAAGGCCATGCCCCAAGAGTCCTTGGGGTGGAGAGAAAAAGAAAGACTGTATCTCAGCAGCGCTGGTCAGGAACAAAATAGAGAGAGAATGAACCTAAGACCCTTTTATAAGCATATGAGTTTTGGGATTCAAAATCTGGGGTATTGACCATTAGCATTACGCATGAGTTAACTTCTAAACAGATATCAGACGTACAGGATTTAAAGACAACAGAACCTCTGTATCGCAGAAGTGTGATAGAATGGGGGTTGGTGAGATAATGCAGCGCTCCTGCGACAACAAAAAGGAATTCTTGCATACAGTTGATAAGAGTCTCTTCGGGGGCAGGGCCACCCTACAACACTGTCACCATGAGTCAAGTGGAATGTAATGGAGAGTGTCAGTGTCAATTTGGTTCTCATACTCCTCTCCCATTCATCTGCTGTAATTTTAATAATCCCTGTCCAAACAGCCAGCAGTACGTAGGCTAACTCCCTGACAAGCCAGACAGAAAGCTCAACATTCATTTATCCGCACAAAGGGAGTCCTGTCCAGCTGGACAAGTCTACTTTTCTTCAATTGACAGTCTTTGCAGTTAAGATTGTATTTGTTATTTCCTCTTTTCTTTCAATTTTCTCTCTTTCTCTTGCTCTCTCTACCCATCATCATCCTGCATACGCTCTGTCTGGGAGAGTTTATAGAGTGGCTTCTGGAGAGGTGTCGGTTTTCCATCGGCGGATTAGGAACTCGACTGTGTAATTACACGAGGAGAGAGTGTGTGAGAGAGAAACAGAGAGCGAGAGAGTGTGTGCGTGTGTGTGGCAGAGGCTGGTGATGATAATGTGGCATACTGGATGTGCATCAATACCTGTGTGTGTGTGTGTGTGTGTGTGTGTGTGTGTGTGTGTGTGTGTGTGTGTGTGTGTGTGTGTGTGTGTGTGTGTGTGTGTGTGTGTGTGTGTGTGTGTGTGTGTGTGTGTGTGTGTGTGTGTGTGTGGGGGGGGGTACACGTGAGAGCTGAGGGAGAGTGTCAGGTTCACACTGTCACCACACAGGGCCTCATTAGTGGCAGAAGCAGTGGATCTCCTTTAGTCATTATTTATTTTGAAAGCAGATGTTGAGGAGCCCCAGTGTATTTTTGACTGCTGCCACTGGGATGACTGGGGCAGACGTACTAAGAGCACTCGGAGAATAACTACAGTAGCAGTTCTCCTGCAGTCTGTCTCCTCTCGTAAAATCCCATTTAGAGTAATGAGTTTGTTCTGAAATATTTAGCAGCTAGTCCCCCGGCTGGCATTTTAAAGCCACTTATAACATGTCAAGTTAAACACTGTTTTAAACAGGGCACCTAACATCCCCTTTTAACAAAACATAATAAATAAAAAATTTACCATATTTACATTTTTACAAAGGTTTCCGAGAGTGATTTAATGTGTTCTCAGAAGCAAGCTATGAAGACACTATTACTGTGCCTTACTAGGCCCCCACATACTAGGAAATATCCCCTTTAGAATCTACTGTATACAGAGAGGAAGAGGTGAAGCGAGAGGGCCCACCCCCGTCCAAATCTGTCCACCCAGGAATACAGCGATAAGCAGACCGATGAGCAGACTTGCCTTTGGGACAACAACTCCCATTGTTAGGGCAGAGACAAGACCATATCGTCATTATATACATTATCTCTGATGTATCCGACATGCTCTTCCTGGTCCTACTGTAGGGGAAGGGGGCGCACCAGATTGGTTGCCCATTCATGCCCAGAGTGGAGGCGCCAAGTTTGGCGAAGGGGTAAAGTTTCTCCTTGTTTGCCATTTGAGAATATAAAAAGCTCTGTATTACTTTGAGTTGATGGATTATATGGGTATATGCTATTTTGTTCTATGCTGATAATTTAGCCTATGAATGCCATTCCACCGATTAAGAGTGTAACGCTGTATTATGTAATGTTGTAGTATTTCAGAGAGTTGTGAGTTGGTATGACCCAATCCAGGTACTAGCCTATTGCTGCCAGTCTTGGGGTCATAATATTCCTTATAGCGTGCTCTAAAATATAGTATGTCTAGATTCTGAAATACAGATTTTCACATGAATTTGTTCAACATTAAGCATATTAATATGAATATCTCAAAAGTTCCCTTTTTGATACAGCATTATTTTCAATATGTTGTTCCATATAGACTGTATTGAATAAGCACAGGTATTTTCAGTGGACTCTCTGGTACTTATAGAGTTACAGTACATTTTATGCAGGGGGGATCCTCTTATTCCTCTGTCAATTCAAATTGACTTCACCTGGCTAATCAAAACTGCCCAGATTTTTTTTGCCCAGTTTGTATGCCAAAGAGAAGACAATTGTCGAAGTAAAAGTTTATTGATTAAAACAGAGACATTGGTCCTGTGGCCCCTTCAAAATTCATAAGACACATTATCAAGAGGTTTGGATTTTATTTCCAAATTTCCTCTCTGGTCCATTGGTACCTGGGCTCAACATTTGTGCACCCTGCTGTAAAAAGCTTCCTGAAGCCGAAGACAATGTGTCACCCAGGCCAGGTAAGTCATCTCCACCGCTGAAGCACCAGCTGCACATTCACCACGCCATGAAGAGAACATGAGGAGCTTGAAAACTTCAATAAATGTCTATCTTTTATTGGTTAATCTCTGATACATAAAACATATTTGAAAACGTCAGAAAAGTACAGAAAGAAAGTTAAGCAAAATCCAAAATACAACGAGGAAGAAAATGAATCGCCTGTCTCCATTTGACATGGGACTGGAAAGTGGTATTGAATTGATTGCCCAGTTGAAGCAAAAATGTAGCAACCTGCCTGTAAATCCACCATTACATGTAGGTTACTATACAACATGCTTTTTGCGAGTCATTCTTAAAGTGCAGCTCAATGGTAAACATCTGTAATAAGCTATTACCATAGTGTTTACTAGACAGGCATATATTCAAGCTTTCTCTTATTTTTATGGATCCATCTCCAAGTCAACTGCCTACTGCTATGCCCTTTCTGTTAGTAAAACATCTGACTTCACCTGAAAGACTGTTGTACAGAACCTTCCTGCCATGTCCCTTGGCTGTGAGACATGCTACTTTATCCCAGAGAGTAATAAAAATATACATAAGAATATACACAAGATAGACAATGACACATTTGTCAATGAATTATGTCACAAAACAATCGGAACACAGTTTTTGGTCTATGTGCTACGTTTTTTCCATTGACAGACATGTTAACTGTAATGTGGATGCATGAAAGAAGGTAAACACGAGGTTTACACAAACTAGAGTAGTTCATTAGCTCATCTTATGTTGTGGATGAGTAAATTCAGTCGTGGTTTTCAAAGCCACTGGAATGTAATTTAGACAAAATGCTGATACAAATACTCCAATATTCCATTTTGCTTCCTGGTATTGACACCATAATATTGTGGACATCCATTCAGCTCCTGAGTGGCGCAGTGGACTAAGGCACTGCATCTCAGTGCTTGAGGTGTCACTACAGACACCCTGGTTCGATTCCAGGCTGTCACAACTGGCTGTGATTGGGAGTCCCATGGGGCGGTGCACAATTGGCCCAGTGTCGTCCGGGTTTGGCTGGTGTAGGCTGTCATTGTAAATAAGAATGTGTCTGTAACAGACTTTCCTGGTTAAATTTAAGAAAAATAAAGAGGATATGGATGAGAATCAGATTGTTCACAATCCATTGCAAAGGTATGTCACCTTTGTAGCTCAGAAGGTAGAGCATGGTGCTTGTAACACCAGGGTAGTGGGTTTGATTCCCGGGACCACCCTTACATAAAATGTACGCACGCATGACTGTAAGTCTCTTTGGATAAAAGTGTCTGCTAAATGGCATATATTATGATGTAAAAGCGACTCTTCTTGGTTTTTGTCACTATAACCCCCTAGACTACTAACTAGTGTTACTGTATGTAGGCCTAACCCACATTAGAACCAGGTGTGTTGGTTATCATAATCAGCCCACTACTATAAAAAGCTATCTATTAAAGGGGCAATCTGGGATTCAAACAACTAGAAGTATTAGCCGTTATGGAGTTGTATTGTAGATTAAGCACAAAGTGCTTGACGTCTTGGTACCCATTGTTCTATTTACTATATACTTGGCCGACCACATAGGCTATTTTCAATGCCTTAGGCTTTATGTTGCATGCTTGTAAACCTAGAAGATTTGTTGATCACCACCCATCTCATTGTGACCCAATTGGCCTATTCATCCCCCCTCTTCTCACCTGTAACTATTCCCCAGTTCCTTGCTGTAACTGAGAATTTGTTGTCAGTCAACTTACCTGGTAAAATAAGGGTGAAATAAAAAAAGAAGACCCCTGGCCAGTGAGAATGTCGTGGCCTCCTGTGTAGGATGAATTGGTATTTGGTATTTTAATTGGATCCCCATTAGCTGCAGCTACACTTCCTGGGGTCCACACAAAACATGAGACATGACATAATAAAGAACAGTAACAGACAAGAAAAGCTCAAGGACAGAACAACACATTTTTTTAAATGCATAATGATGAGCATAAATAAGCATTACACTTACTCAGTGTTTTCCATTAGCGCCGGCTAATCAGCCAGTTACAGACACATTTTCAGCCAGCCACTTTTTTCCACTTCATACTAACTAGGCCACTTTTCATTTAACATTTCAATTCGCTAGTCCGTCGAGCCCTCTCCCGCTAGAATGAACGATATGTATCTTCTAGAGATCTATTGATAGGATAGGCGCCTGTCAATCACAAAGCGAGCGCTGACAGGGAAACACAGTCAGCTGTCTGACTCGCCTCCCGGTACAAAGTCTTTGTGCTGTGGTTGGTTGAAGTCAAATTTCTTTACACAGAGCAGGGAGAGAGCATGACGCTCATGATTTTGCACGTCCAATGTAATGTAAGTGGCAAAGATGAGTCGAAATCCATTTAGCCAAATTATTGTTCTCTGACACATTCAGTTATTTTTTTTCACATGTTTCTCATAGCATAGTAGACTATTTACTGTGCTTTGATTGACAACTGAACAGTGTTGACTGTTATAAAAGGTGTCAATCTGACTGAATGAAGTATCCTATATCCCATAAATCATACAACGTGGTTAAACAGTGCCCTCCATAAATCATACAACGTGGTTAAACAGTGCCCTCCATAAATCATACAACGTGGTTAAACAGTGCCCTCCATAAGTATTAAGACAGTGAAGCATTTGTTCTTGTTTTGTCTCTCTACTCTAAAAGATTGGCCTATAATTCAAACAATGACTATGAACTGCAGATTGGTTAGAAATTACAGAACTTTTTGTACATAGTGCCCTCATTTTAGGGGAGCAAAAGTATTGTGACAAATTCACTTATATGTGTATTAAAGTAATCAAAAAATAAGTATTAGGTCCCATAACATGCAATGACTACATCAAGCTCGTGACTCTACACATTTGTTGGATGCATTTGCAGTTTGTTTTGGTTGTGTAACTAATGTATTATGTCATTTTGAAGAATATAAAGTTTCTACACACTTCCCTATGAATGTGGATGCTACCATGATTACGGATAATCCTGAATAAGGATGAGTGAGAAAGTGAGAAATCTTGCTGCTGTGATATTATGTCTCTAATATGGTGATAAATTTGGCAGTAGGTTAGGAAGTGCAGCTCAGTTTCCACCTCAATTTGGTTCATGCTCCCCAATTATTACCAACACATCGACTGTCTAACTCGCGGAAATTCTACTCTTGACCACTGCTACATGCCTTTAACACGGGTGTAAGGCCCTCTCCCGTCCTCCTTTCGGAAATTCCAACCCTGACTCTGTCTTGCTTCTCCCCGACTACAAACAAAGACTTGAGAGGGAAGTTCTTGTGGTCAGTTCTGTACAGCGTTGGTCCTACCAATCAGAATTCACGCTCCAAGACTGTTTTGAACATGTGGACTGGAATATGTTCCAGGTCGCCTCTGGAGATATTGTCAATGAATGCGCCGACTCAGGCACTGGATTCAGAAAAAAATGATTAGATGACGTGATACCGATAGTATCTTTCAAAACATACCTGAATCAAAACCCGTGGATTGATAGCAGCCTTGTAGGAAACCTGAAAGAGGGAGATGCTGCTAAAAAACAGGGCAAGGTGACCGGGGACAATAATTTGGTTAAACAGTACATATATCACTCACACAGATCGATCAAGGTGGCAAAACACAAGTAAAGATAAAACGTGGAGGAGCAATTCACAGATTACAAAAAGATAGCCAGCCACATCACGGTCACCAACGCCACCCTACTAGACGAGCTAAACACCTTTTCCTCAAGATTCGAGCACAATGACCCTGAGCTGCCGAGGAGAGCACCCGATGACAACATGGGATACACATTCAGTCTCCACCGAGGACATATGTAAGTCATTCAAACGTGTTAACCCTCGCAAGGCTGCCTGCCCGTCATAATGAAGTGCTTCGAGAGGCTAGCCAAAGACCATATCGACAGATTTGACCCTTTCCAATTCGCCTACCACCCTGACAGATCGACTGACGACTCAATCGCAATCGCCATTGCACTGCACCCTGCCCTCACCCACCTGGACAAAAGGAATGCATATGTGAGGATGCTGTTCATCGACTACAGCTCAGCCTTCAATACCATAAGCTCATCACTAAGCTCACAGCCCTGGGTCTGAACTCCTCCCCATGCAACTGGGTCTTGGACTTCCTGATGGGCCGCTCCCAGGTGGTGAAGGTAGGCAACATTACCTCCTCAACACTGATCCTCAACATGGGGGCCCCACAAGATTGCGTCCTCTGTCCCTTCCTGTATTCCTACGACTGCGTGGCCTCACACAGTTCCAACTCCATCATCAAGTTCACTGATGACATGGCAGTAGTAGGCCTGATCACCAACAACGTCGAGACAGCCTACCATGAGGTAGGCACTCAGACAGCGTGGTGCCAGGTAAACAACCTCTCCCGCAACATTAGCAAAATAAAGGAGCTGATTGTGGATTTCAGGAGGAACCAGGCTGGACATGTCCCCATCCTCATCAATGGGGCCACCGTGGAGATGGTCAATAACTAAAAATTCCTCTGCGTACACATTTCAGAGAATCTGAAATGGTCTAACCACACGGACACGGTAGTGAAGAAGGCACGACAGGGACTTTTCAACCTCAGGATGCTGAATAAATTTGGCCTGTCCCCAAGGTCCCTCACAGTGTTCTACAGGATCACCATCGAGAGCATACTGTGGGCTGCATAACAGCCTGGAACGGCAACTTCACCGCCACGGACCGCAAGGCTCTTCAGAGGGTGACACGTGAAGCCGAAAGCACTGGGTGCACACTGCCTGCCCTACAGGACACCTAAAACACATGATGTTGAAGCATCATGGCAAAAACTGAAAGACTGGCCAATAGTTTCTACCCTCAGACCATCAGGCTGCTGAATACCCACCACTAGTCAGCTACCTGCTCCCCCCTCCCCTTGCTACTCCCCCTATGGACATACTCCCCACCCCCCCATAGATATTTCCCCCTTTACCCCCCCCCCCCCCCCCACTTAGCCTCTGTTTTGGTCTGTGTATTTGTCAATTAAGGTGTTCAGAATGAATACGTGGTCTGTCATACGATAATTTGGTAAAAAGACAATTTGACATTTGCTCAGTATATTATTTTCACTGTCTAATGAGTCTGATGTTAATGATAATGCAGATGATTTTCTCAAAGTTGCTGTTGAAGCATATCCCACGGTAGTTATTGGGGTCAAATTTGTCTCCACTTTTGTGGATTGGGGTGATCAGTCCTTGGTTCCAAATATTGTGGAAGATGCCAGAGTTGAGGATGATATTAGTATAGCCATTTGGAATTTGTGGTCTGTATATTTTATCATTTCATTTAAGATACCATCAACACCACATGCCTTTTTGGGCTGGGGGGGTTGTATTTTGTCCTGCAGATCATTCAATGTAATTGGAGAATCCAGTGTGCTCTGGTAGTCTTTCGTAGCTGATGCTAAGATGTTTAATTGATCATGTATATGTTTCTGCTGTTTGTACTTTCTTATAGAGCCAAAAAGATTGAAGAACTGATTTATCAATAAATCTCCGTTTTGGATAGATAACTATTTGTGTTGTTTGTTTAATTTAGTTTATTGTGTTTCAAATTTCCCAGAAGTGGTTAGATTCTATGGATTCTTCAAATACATTGAGCTGATTTCTGACCAGTTTTTCCTTCTTTTTCCATAGTGTATTTCTGTATTGTTTTAGTGATTCGCCATAGTGAAGGCGTAGGCTCAGGTTTTCTGGGTCTTTACAGTATGTTTTTGGTTGGAAAGGTTTCTCTTAGGTTTTTGCATTCTTCATCAAACCATTTGTCATAGTTGTTTCTCTCTCTGTCTGTCTCACTGTCTATCGGTCTGTCTGGTATCTTCACCCAAGCCCTAGAGAAGCTCCAGTTCTCTCTGGTTCCAGGGAAGCTCATCCCAGCCCCTTTCCTCCAGCCCCTCAAGCATCATGCTCTACATGTAAGATCACACCAACTGTTGTGTCTGTGTTCTTACCGAAAACCAAAACCTGCTCCCTTGGCCACTCATAGCTCCTCTTTCCCCAACCAGGGGGACGGAAGCTCTTTCTCAGCGAGTTCCGCACGGTTCCCCATAGCATCCTGAGGAACAACCCTCTTAAGGGTTCTCCTGCTAGAGGTACATTCTTCATGAGGGTGCTGCATTGTCCCCAGTGTCAGAAAGGAGTAGGCAATTAGTAGGCAATTCCTGACTTGGAGTTGACTTGGAGTTACATTGTGTTGTTTAAGCGTTCCCTTTATTTTTTTGAGCAGTGTATGATTAAACTGAAGAAAAATAATAAGAAATTGTATGAAACCAAGAAAAATGACAAAGTATTACAGAAAAAGCTTTGGAATACTTTAAATGAAATTATGGGCAGAAAGAATACTAATACTCCATCTTTCATTGAATCAGATGACTCTTATCACATTACCTTTTGATGTTGCCAATTACTTTAATTACTATTTCATTGGTTAAGTAGGCAAACTCAGGCATGAAATGCCAACAAACCGAGCCATCATATTCATGCATAAAATGCGTAATAAGGAAAGAAAAGCATTGTAATTTTAAATTCTATAAAGTTAGTGTGGGTGAGGTGTAAAAATGATTGTTGTCCTCAAAAATGAGACACCACTTTGTATTGAAAACTTAGATGGAAAGCTACTGAGGATGGTATATTGTATTACTATATTGTCATTCCTATTTGTCATATTTTTTGTCTGAGTCTGGAGGTAAAGCACCCTTTACTAGTTCTAACAGCTGACCAATCAGCTTGCTGGCGAGTCTTAGCAAACATTTGGGAAAAAAAATTGTTTGAACAGATCCAAGCTGGTCAAACACTTTTGGTTCCAAGTCTGAAAGGTATAGTATATTTGGTTTCCCAGTCCTGGCTGTTCTGTCCCAGGTGTAGTACTGGTGTAGCAGCAGTACAGTGTATTGGATGTCTGGTGCAGACAGGACAGTTATTTTGCTGTGATCAAATTCTCTAGCTGCTGTTCTCACAGCTGGGCTTCTCACTCACAGCTGCTAACTCTGTGTCTTTATCCTCCTGTCTAACACACTGCAACACAAACACTCACCCTCCTACACTACAGAGGCAGAGTCCCTTATTTTCTCTCCCCCTTCCCCTGCATCTTATTGTGTGTGTCCTGACAGGTGTCCTTCTACCTGCCTGCCCTTGGGAGGCGGTGCGTGGTCAGGGCAGGTGGCTCCAGAGGCCCCAGGGCAGACAGCAGGGGCCCTCGGCCTGGGACCGAACCCACCCCCTGCTGATGGAGCACCCAGTGGACCGCGACAGCCTGAGTCTGTCTGTCTGTTTCTGCCCCCCTGAAGACCACAGACTACCCCAGACAGGCTACACAGAGGCCAGCCAACCAACCTCCCTGAGCGCAGCGGAGGGGAGAGAAGAGTGGAAGGAAGAGTGAGAAAAGAGATCTGATGAAATGAGGGAAGGTGGGAGAACACCTGGAGTGGGAATAGGAGGGGGGGGGGGCAGGAGAGTAGGAGAAGAGAGGACGGGAGGTCAGAGCGAGTGTGGAGAAGAGGAGGCGTCAGTAGACATGCCTCATCACATGGCTGTGTATCAGAGCTGACAGGAGAGGTGCACAGAGCAGGTTAGAGAACCACAGCTACTGCTTATCTGGACAGCAGACAGACAGACAGACGGCTCCCCTCTCTCCCCCTTCACATCCACTCCATGCCCCATACCAGGCAGCTGCCGCTGTTCAACACCCCGTCGTTGGCACAGACAGGCAGGACAAGGTTCATCTCAGGGCTAGCGGTTCACTCACTGACCAGCCTCAGCCTCTCTCCCCTCAGACTTTATTCACCAACATTCACATTTTCAATAGCTATCAGCTCTGACTGCTGATAGCTACTTTATTGAGGACAAGTTTACTTACAATGCCTGTGATATGTGGTTATCCCACATAGCTATCTGAAGGTGAATGCAATAACTGTAAGTCGCTCTGGATAACTGCTAAATTATAATTCAGTTCTTCTCCTTGATTTGGGTCTCTCTCTCTCTCTCTCTCTCTCTCTCTCTCTCTCTCTCTCTCTCTCTCTCTCTCTCGCTCTCCTCTCTCTCCTCTCTGTCTCTCCTCTCTCTCTCTCTCTCTCCTCTCTCTCCTCTCTGTCTCTCCTCTCTGTCCTCCTCTCTCTCCTCTCTCTCTCTCTCTCTCTCTCTCTCTCTCTCTCTCTCTCTCTCTCTCTCTCCTCTCTCTCTCTCACTCTCCTCTCTCTCTCTCTCTCTCTCTCTCTCTCCTCTCTCTCTCCTCTCTCTCTCTCCTCTCTCTCTCCTCTCTCTCTCTCTCTCTCTCTCTCTCTCTCTCTCTCTCTCTCTCTCTAATTGAAGCCCTGTTTCCTCCTGCTGGCTTAATCAAGCAGAACGTATTGCTATTCTGTTTGTCAATGCCCTCTCTCTTTGTCACTCTCTCTCTCCCTCTCTCTGTCTGTCTGTCTTTTGCTCCCATACACATGTTACTGTACCACAGCACAATGAATCACTGCATCCCTTTAACTGAAGACCTCTGCTTTGATATCTATGATTGAGTAACAAAACCTTTTCGTTTAGGCTGATTTTAAAGGAATTAAACAGCAATGTCGATTATGGAGTTGATCTGATGTGTTTGCTGCCAATCTAAATCCTGAGAGTGCTTTATCCCACCCTGTGCGGTGGAAGTGATACAGGTGAGAGTTTGCTGTCTGTGTGTGTCGGTGCGTCTCTGCATGTGTGTGTTGCATTGAGTGTTGGTGTATGGCTTAGTGTACACTGCTCCAGGGCTTGCAGTGACCTTGCAGCCAGAATGACAGAATGATGATCCCCTACAGTATTACCCATCATAGGGGAATGAGAAAATCTAGGTCCACTCGCCAAGTCAAGTTTATTGTCAGTCTCCCCATGTGGACAGGGGACTTCTGGGTGGGATGAGATGAAGCATGGCACTTTTCCTCTTATCAGACACACTATCCTTATGGGGACCAAAAAACGGATTCCCATTCAAAATCCTATTTACCCTAACCCCTAAACTTAAAATAGCCATTGTCCTTAAGGGGGCCAGGGAAATGTCCCCAATTTTCATTGTTTCACTATCCTTGTGAGGACTTCTGGTCCCAACATGGATATTAAAACCAAACACACACACACACACACCATCTTGCCAGACTTGTCCCTGCTAATAATAAGCTTATTTTTTTCCTATTGTGTTATTAACTGTACATTTGTTTATTCCATGTGTAATTGTGTTGTTGTTTGTGTCGCACTGCTTTGCTTTATCTTGGCCAGGTCGCAGTTGTAAATGAGAACTTGTTCTCAACTGGCCTACCTGGTTAAATAAAGGTGAAATAAAATAAAATAAAACAAATAATAAGTTACGTGACAGGACGTGTGTTCCTCCCGCACTGCTAGGAGATTCCGCCTGGGTTCTGAACAACCCAATTACCAGGGAAACGGGCTTCCCTGTAGTAAAGCATGGCTACCCTCCCTTTCTCACCCCCTCTTCCCTGTTCCCCACGCATCAGGCAGCCAGCAGCTCTGTTCCCAGGCTCACACGCACGACTCCTGACAGCCATACAGCTATTAGCACTACGCAGCTTTGAAGAGCCCGCTTTCACCTTCACTAGTTCTTTATTTATTTATTTCTCATAATCTGCTTTTCTCCCCATTGAATTTACTCTGTTGCTGTTTTACTCACTAAGTGGAGCGGAAAGCTGAGACGGAAAAAGGACGTGTGATGCCTGCGAATCCAGTGAGCGAGCTAGACGGTGGTAGTTTGATCAAGAGTGGCACTACCTAGATGGGACCATGTAGTAAAAACATAGCTACAGCCAGGTCATTAATACTGTGTGAAACATTGAATTGAATTCAGATGATTATCATACCACCTACGTACCTACCCAGCTCCTGCCTAGGTGCCCACAATAACTCTCGGGATTCTTTTTGTCAGTGCCACTGAAATGGGTTGTGACCTTCATCTTGGTTCACCGTCCAGTGAGGGACAAACAGAGAAGACAAGTAACACACTGACTGCACTGTATTTGAGAGTATGGGCCTTACTAGGTGTCAGTGCACAAGGCCTTCCGATGGTTTGACAGTGACGTCCATTAAAAGACTGAGCTGAGAGTATCTCACTGCTAGGGTCCTGATAGCTGTATGTTTGAAGGAGGCACAGCACAGTGGCCCCTACACACTGCTGCCACTACTCTATTCCTCAGAGGATGTTCCACAAGCTCTTCCTTCTCATTGCTTTGTGTGTGTTTGTCTATCTAATTTCCTCTTTATGGACATTCATTGTGGGAGTATTAAATAGTTTGAAGAGATGCCGGTCATCAGATGGCGTTGATGATTATGTTTGATGTTATCAGAGGTGACCCATGACCCAGTCTCCTGTCTCTACCCAGAATGCCCAGCAGTCTAACATTCCCAGAGGTCTAAACCGAGTCAACGCAGGTTTTATAAAAAATTCAATAAACACACGGATGAGAGAGAAACACAGAGATAATGGGAAAAGACAACACACGGATGAGAGAGAAACGAAGAGATAATGGGAAAGACAACACACGGATGAGAGAGAAACACAGAAATAATGGGAAAAGACAACACACGGATGAGAGAGAAACGCAGAGATAATGGGAAAGACANAGGAGGCACAGCACAGTGGCCCCTACACACTGCTGCCACTACTCTATTCCTCAGAGGATGTTCCACAAGCTCTTCCTTCTCATTGCTTTGTGTGTGTTTGTCTATCTAATTTCCTCTTTATGGACATTCATTGTGGGAGTATTAAATAGTTTGAAGAGAT
This sequence comes from Salvelinus fontinalis, assembly GCF_029448725.1. Taxonomy (NCBI): domain Eukaryota; kingdom Metazoa; phylum Chordata; class Actinopteri; order Salmoniformes; family Salmonidae; genus Salvelinus; species Salvelinus fontinalis. The sequence continues at coordinate 25,585,275 of NC_074668.1, read as the reverse complement.
GCCGGTCATCAGATGGCGTTGATGATTATGTTTGATGTTATCAGAGGTGACCCATGACCCAGTCTCCTGTCTCTACCCAGAATGCCCAGCAGTCTAACATTCCCAGAGGTCTAAACCGAGTCAACGCAGGTTTTATAAAAAATTCAATAAACACACGGATGAGAGAGAAACACAGAGATAATGGGAAAAGACAACACACGGATGAGAGAGAAACGAAGAGATAATGGGAAAGACAACACACGGATGAGAGAGAAACACAGAAATAATGGGAAAAGACAACACACGGATGAGAGAGAAACGCAGAGATAATGGGAAAGACAACACACGGATGAGAGAGAAACGCAGAGATAATGGGAAAAGACAACACACGGATGAGAGAGAAACGCAGAGATAATGGGAAAAGACAACACACGGATGAGAGAGAAACGCAGAGATAATGGGAAAGACAACACACGGATGAGAGAGAAACAGAGATAATGGGAAAGACAAGACACGGATTAGAGAGAAACGCAGAGATAATGGGAAAGACAACACACGGATGAGAGAGAAACAAAGAGATAATGGGAAAGACAACACGGATGAGAGAGAAACAAAGAGATAATGGGAAAAGACAACACACAGATGAGAGAAAAACGCAGAGATAATGGGAAAGACAACACGGATGAGAGAGAAACGCAGAGATAATGGGAAAGACAACACACGGTGCACATTGATCATCAGATCTCCAGTTAAAAAACATTAAACACAGCAATTAGGGCCGCCCTGTGATAATGAGTGACTGTGTGCGGAACGTCCTTAAATTAGTTTGGCACTCTGTGCTCATATCCCCCCAGAAATGCTCTGCGCCGGAGACGGGGTGGGGAGGTGGAGAGGAGGGCAGGCACACAGACACACGCACGCACGCACACACACACAGACACACATGAACACACATGCACGCACACACACACAGACACACATGAACACACACGCACGCACACACACACAGACACACATGAACACACATGCACGCACACACACACAGACACACATGAACACACATGCACGCACACAGACACACACACAGATTTCATCTTGCTTTCCTATGAGCTATTTTTCTGTGCTGCATATCTTCAGCATCCACGGCCACTTGGATCTCCCTTCTAGCAGCTGAGAGGAGCTGAGGGTTTAGGAAGGTTGTTCTCCCTCCTAAAAGTTTTGTCCTGCGTTCCCTGACTAGACTATTGAGGTGCCTGGGTACCACTAACATAACTTGTATTCAGAGCAGACAGACGAGGTATAACATTAAAACGTGAAATATTGTGCCTCTGTTCCCTGTTAGAATGCTCAATCACATTTTTTTAAACCTTTATTTAACTAGACAAGTCAGTTGCATCGCTATCCAGTAACGACCATCTTGTGGTACACTTTAAGGCACATCGGGGGTTTGTGGTATATGGTCGATATACTACGGCTAAGGATTGTTCTTCGGAGCGGCACAAACCCCTGAGCTGCATTATTGTTTTTAGAAACTGGTTACCAACATAAATAGAACAGTGTACAAGTACTGTATTTCTGCGTCATACCCGTGGTATATTGTCTAGTATACACATGGCTAAAATGCTGATTCACCAAATCAGCATCCAGGAACCAAACTACCTAAAGCATAATTTTTTTTTTTTTAAATGCTCTGTTTTTCAACCTCCATGGCCAGCCAGGGTTTGTAGTTTCATACAGTAGGATATTTCCATTCAAGCCCATGTTAGTGTAAGAGAGAGATTCTACATTAAAACAATGGTTTAAATGAATACTGTGTATAGCTTTCTAGCACCATTCTGACAAATAGCATTGTTATTAGAACCCATTGCCGGCAGGTTTTTTAACCAGCTCACCAGCCGACACGTAGTACAGCTACACAGACAAAGTGGACACATACATCTAACTTTTCTATTAAAGAGTGAAATGGGGGATTGTTAGAGGGATTTATAGAAAAGGACAGGTGGGTTTATCCTTTCCGTGCTTTTGTAAATGCTGAGCATGCAATTACCCCAATAATGGTGGCGTTGTGACCAAATTGGAGCCATTAAAGTGATTTAACAGTGCGTGGATTGGGCCTGGCATTTGCGAGGATGTGTACACATGGGGAGCTGTCGAATGGGTGTTTAATCCCAGCGTTTTAGAGGCCGTAACGGTGGAACACGAAGTGTAGAACGCTGACCTGCAACAGTGCAGAACAACTCATTAAGGCCAACTTGGACTTCACTCTCTATGGCATACAGTAGGAGTTGCAGCTTTTTTGTGTTTTTTTTATTTTAATTTCTCTGAATTATTTGTCCAATGTTATGTTTATTGTAAAGAACGTATTTTCCATGGAACCAATTTAATCATATTTATCTGATTTCTTTTAGTGTATTATTGGAAGGAGGCTAGTACATATGAGGGAGACGTTACATTGAAAACTGTGCTTCTGTCAGACATCTTGGCTCCAGTGTGTTGCTCACTGTGCGGCGTGAGAGTATTGGTACGGACCAGTAACTCCGAGAGGAATGTGCCTTTTGGGTCACGGTACTGTTCTGGGACGCTCCAAGACCGGATCCAATCCACCAGTCCCAGCTGTCCTGCTGAATTCCAGACTATTCCAGTTTGACATAACACAGTACAAACCCATTAACTGAGCAGGAGCAGGATTCATTTTGGATTTCCTGTGGGGGTTTTTCTCGTTTTTTGGGGGGGCTGGCGAGATGGTACCCACCATAGAAGCGCTGGGTTTGTCTGCCAAGAGGAGGTATTTTTCTGAGAAGGTGCTGGGGCATGATACAGTTAGAGCCACTGGGTACTAGAGATCTGAAACATGCTGCCACAACAACACCTCTGCTTTGTGGCTAACCTCTGCATTATGGCACACAAAAAACGAATAATGAATCATTGCTGTTCCTTGTCCAGATGTTGTCGAAGCTACAGATAAACAGCCTCTATATCTCCGTTGTCCCACCCTTCAACCTCTTTGTCAGGTGGGAATCACATTTAATGTGTCTAATGCAGCCTCAAGGACAACTCTGGGAAGAAAGGAACTCTTCAAGTTGAAAGCGTTGAGCATTTTCCAAATTTCGCCGTGCCTTGAAATACAGCAAGCCTTTTCCTCTCCACTCCTGCCTGTCCCTCAGTCTGCCCTCTCCTCCCTCTCCTCTCCTCCCTATTTCCTATTTCCCCATACCCTGCTCTATCTGCTCTAGTGAAGCCTCTGAAGAGCCAGGCAGACGTCCTGGAGAGGGCTAGTAAAACGTTTATTAGTGGCTTTTCAGTCCTGTATTATACTGGCAAGCACAGAGGCACTCATGCTTGGCCTTTAACTTTCTTGTGAAGTTCAGCCATACATGAAGAGGGGCTACTGGTCCTCTAATGTATTCCTGATTTAATATTGTATCAAAAAGAGAGCAGGGGAGGAAGGAAGGGGAAGAGGGGGGAGGGGAAGAGGGGGGCGGTGGAAAATGTAAATAGAAGCCTTAAGAGGCTTTTGTGGCCGTGTGTTGTAGTTTGCTGATTAAATATCACGTGGTACGTTGGTAATGCCCAGTGGAGCGTTTGAACCCTGGATGTGTGAAGAATCCTGTTGGAGCCTTTGTGCTTGGGCTGTGTACCATAACTTCATCCACTGGAACAATACGGGATAGGAAGACAGGAAGAGGCTCTTCTCACACTTACTCATTTATTAACTTTGTGGGGCTCTTGTTTAAGTGGAAAATCCCTCCGTCCAATAAAGGAGGAGAAGAAAGATCCCAATTCACCATCGTTTTTTTTTATTCCCGTTTTTCATCTGTTCTCTAAATCGCATTCTCATTGAAGGGTCGCCTTTTTTTTCGTCCGTTTTTTGGGGGTTCGTTGGGGACATTTCTCCAGCGCATTATTGGTGTGGGACAATGGGCAGGACTCACCCTAATTCAGGAATTTCTCTCTGTTTTTTCTTCTTTCTACTTCCTCTCTCTGTCCGTGGATACGGTGGTCCCGGCGAAGTTTAGACACTCCAGCACAGAGCCTATAAGAGGAACCAGGTTGAGACACTGCTCCAGATTCTAGCACTTCCTGGGACAGACGTCAACGTGAAAGGTAGGTCTCCTAACCCCTCGCTCTCCTGCTGCCTTCACTTTAGTGCGTCGCAGAGCGATTAACATGGACATTTAGAATGAAGAATACAAGGAATGTGGTCATCACAAGTGTAACCTTTAGCTATAATGCGAAGGGTGTGTCTTGGAGGAACGGGGTGGGTTGGAGGCTAGATTTACAGCCGCTCTGCCAAGCGAATGCACGCCCTCTGATATTTCCAACGGCAGTTTTTTTACCCTCCCAGGGCAAATAAAATAACAGTTGTCTTCCTTTTAAGTCCAATGCAATCGTTTATACAGATGTGGCGCAATTTGAATAGTTTTAATGCATTTATTAACGGTCGTCTAACGTGCAAAGTGGAAAAGGAAATGGGACAAGATGAAAGGGTTGAAATGGCGAAGTGGTGAGTTTGAGTACAGTCTTTGGTGACATGAAACACAAACCGGGTCCCCATAATATGAGACCTTTAGTCTCAGACAGAAAATGTATAATGTTTAACTAGAGACAAGAACGACTTTCACGACAGAATACATCCACCGATCGTACAGCAGACATAGGTTTAGACTTGCTTATTTAGATCAAGATCGATTTAAACTATTCTGACTATTCCGTTTTAATGTGTGTCTAGCTTTGGATGTAGTGAAATCATTACAGTATCCCAGATGACTTGGTTTTCAAATGAAAAGGTGTCTGCTATTAGCTATGAAGCTATTAGCAGTATGATGTGTGAATGTATTTAATGGTATCTTAGGGGTTAACCTACATTTCACTCATAATGCAGTCTTAATTTATTGAAAAAAATGACCCCCTTTTTCTCCCCAATTTTGATCTTGTCTCATTGCTGCAACTCCCCAACAGGCCTGGGAGGTGAAGATCAAGTCATGTGTCCTCCGAAACATGACCCACCAAACTGCGCTTCTTAACACTCACCCGCTTAACCCGGAAGCCAGCCGCACCAATATGTCGGAGGAAACACTGTTCACCTGACGACCGAGGTCAGCCTATAGGCCCCCGGCCCGCCACAAGGAGTCACTAAACCGCGATGAGCCAAGACAAGCCCTCCCGAGCAAACCCTCCCCTAACCTATGGGACTCCCAATCACGGCCGGTTGTGATACAGCTCGGGACCAAACCAGGGTCTGTAGTGACGCCTCTAGCACTGAGATGCAGTGACCGCTGCGTCAATCAGGAGCCCCATAATGCAGTCTTAAAAGGATGGTAATTTGTTCTTTGTGTGTGTGTGTGTGTGTGTGTGTGTGTGTGTGTGTGTGTGTGTGTGTGTGTGTGTGTGTGTGTGTGTGTGTGTGTGTGTGTGTGTGTGTGTGTGTGCGTGTGTAGTTGTACGTGTGTTTACTCCTCAGACCATGCAGGCTGGACGCCCCTGTAGAGGCGTGTAACCATGGCAGCATTGCATGTGTGGAGGCCCTGCTGTGCCACCGGCCCGTCCCTCACCTGAACGGCCAGGTGGGCGGAGTCAGTCTGCTACACGATGCTCTGTGGACACACAGACATCGACAAGATGCTCCAGCATGCAGGTCAGTACACCCCCCCCCCCCCCCCATACACACACAGATAAACAAATGCATGCACACACAAGGATATTGGTACAAGTTTGAGGGGTATTTGGACAACTATGGTACTTGGAAAAGGAACCATTGAATAAGGTGAGAGGAATATGGATGGATGAATTAGTCTGAAATGTATCAGGGAAATTGACACTGGGCCTTAGGGGCCTAACTGTCCTAACAGCCCACAGTCTCAAATCTGAATCATCTCTGCATCTCTACAGTCCCCCCCCCCCCCCCCCCCCCCACCATCTTCTTCCTCCCTGCTTTTCTCTTCCTTTCTGTGCTCTGTCGCAACATATCACCTATCCGCTCATAAGATGTCTGTTAATGTATTTCTGAAGAGATTAGAGTTGTCAGGTTCTGCCGCTTGCAAAATTCACACACTGGTTTGGTGGGAAACGTGTCACAGCAGAAATACTTTGTCTCCGTGTGTTTGCTTGCCACATGCAATCGCTAACCGGGAGCTTTGAAGTGAGTGTGACGTGTGACGTGTGTCAAAACGAATGGGGGAAGGGTGTGTTGGTGGCATAGCTGTGTGTATGGTAATGATGGTGGGGTGGAGGGGTGGATAGATGTGTGTGTGTGTATGGTAGTGGGGGTGGGGGGGGGGTAGCTGTGTGTGTGTGTATGGTAGTGGAGGTGGGGGGGAAGGTATAGATGTGTGTGTGTGTATGGTAGTGGGGGTGGGGGGGGGGGTATAGATGTGTGTGTGTGTAAGGTAGTGGAGGTGGGGGGGGAAGGTATAGATGTGTGTGTGTGTAAGGTAGTGGAGGTGGGGGGGAAGGTATAGATGTGTGTGTGTGTGTGTGTAAGGTAGTGGAGGTGGGGGGGAAGGTATAGATGTGTGTGTGTGTATGGTAGTGGGGGTGGGGGGGAAGGTATAGATGTGTGTGTGTGTAAGGTAGTGGAGGTGGGGGGGAAGGTATAGATGTGTGTGTGTGTGTATGGTAGTGGGGGTGGGGGGGATAGCTGTGTGTGTGTGTGTGTGTGTGTGTGTGTGTGTGTGTGTGTGTGTGTGTGTGTGTGTGTGTGTGTGTGTGTGTGTGTGTGTGTGTGTGTGTGTGTGTGTGTGTAAGGTAGTGGGGGTGGGGGGGAAGGTATAGATGTGTGTGTGTGTATGGTAGTGGTGGTGTGGGGGAAGGTATAGATGTGTGTGTGTGTGTATGGTAGTGGGGGTGGGGGGGGTAGCTGTGTGTGTGTGTATGGTAGTGGTGGTGTGGGGGAAGGTATAGATGTGTGTGTGTGTAAGGTAGTGGAGGTGGGGGGGAAGGTATAGATGTGTGTGTGTGTAAGGTAGTGGGGGTGGGGGGGGAAGGTATAGATGTGTGTGTGTGTAAGGTAGTGGGGTTGGGGGGGGAAGGTATAGATGTGTGTGTGTGTATGGTAGTGGTGGTGTGGTGGAAGGTATAGATGTGTGTGTGTGTGTGTGTGTAAGGTAGTGGGGGTGGGGGGGGGGGGTATAGATGTGTGTGTGTGTATGGTAGTGGTGGTGTGGGGGAAGGTATAGATGTGTGTGTGTGTAAGGTAGTGGTGGTGGGGTGGAAGGGTGGACTGATGTGTGTGTGTGTATGGTAGTGGTGGTGGGGGGGAAGGTATAGATGTGTATGAGGGTGGTGTGTGTATGTGTGTGGGGGGGGATGTATGTGTGTGGGGGGGATGTATATGTGTGTGGGGGGGATGTATATGTGTGTGTGTGTGTGTGTGTGTGTGTGTGTGTGTGTGTGTGTGTGTGTGTGTGTGTGTGTGTGTGTGTGTGTGTGTGTGTGTGGGGGATGTATATGTGTGTTTGTGTGTGGTGGTGGGGGGCTAGACAGCGAGACTCCCATGTATGCCGCCTCCACTTCCCTGCCTCACTCTCCACTTTGACTAATTATAGTTAATTTGATTCGGCTTTCCCATTAACACATGTACATATTCTGTCCTCAAAGATAAATGAGATTGGGATTGTTTCGTCCCGGTGAGAAAGCGAAGGAGTGACAGGAGAAAAGGAGCAAATTAAAGGGGTCAGAGGAAGAGACTGTTTGCAAAATTAGAAAAAAGTGTGTGCGTCTGTGTGTGACTGTCTATGTGTGTGTGCGTGCGTGCAAACTAGCTGCCTGGGCTGCACCAGTCACTGCAGGCCCCTTCTGTCTAGGACCCAGCACGCTCTGTCATGGACTCAGCTCGCTCTGTCTAGGACTGTCTAGGACTCAGCTCGCTCTGTCTTGGACTGTCTAGGACTCAGCTCGCTCAGTGCTCCCTGCTAGGCCACAGATGGAGGGATGGAGGGAGCTACTACTGCTGGAGAAATGTGACATGTGGCTCACTTTCCCTCTTTCTTTCACTTAGTTTCTATTTCTTGGCGTTGTGACAGGAGATAGTGGATCTAGCTGGGTAGATAGAGGTAGTGGATCTAGCTGGGTAGATAGAGGTAGTGGATCTAGCTGGGTAGATAGAGGTAGTGGATCTAGCTGGGTAGATAGAGGTAGTGGATCTAGCTGGGTAGATAGAGGTAGTGGATCTAGCTGGGTAGATAGAGGTAGTGGATCTAGCTGGGTAGATAGAGGTAGTGGAGCTAGCTGGGTAGATAGAGGTAGTGGATCTAGCTGGGTAGATAGAGGTAGTGGATCTAGCTGGGTAGATAGAGGTAGTGGATCTAGCTGGGTAGATAGAGATAGTGGATCTAGCTGGGTAGATAGAGGTAGTGGATCTAGCTGGGTAGATAGAGATAGTGTATCTTGCTGGGTAGATAGAGATAGTGGATCTAGCTGGGTAGATAGAGGTAGTGGATCTAGCTGGGTAGATAGAGGTAGTGGATCTAGCTGGGTAGATAGAGGTAGTGGATCTAGCTGGGTAGATAGAGATAGTGGATCTAGCTGGGTAGATAGAGGTAGTGGATCTAGCTGGGTAGATAGAGGTAGTGGATCTAGCTGGGTAGATAGAGGTAGTGGATCTAGCTGGGTAGATAGAGGTAGTGGATCTAGCTGGGTAGATAGAGGTAGTGGATCTAGCTGGGTAGATAGAGGTAGTGGATCTAGCTGGGTAGATAGAGATAGTGGATCTAGCTGGGTAGATAGAGGTAGTGGATCTAGCTGGGTAGATAGAGGTAGTGGATCTAGCTGGGTAGATAGAGGTAGTGGATCTAGCTGGGTAGATAGAGGTAGTTGATCTAGCTGGTTAGATAGAGGTAGTGGATCTATCTGGGTAGATAGAGGTAGTGGAGCTAGCTGGGTAGATAGAGGTATTGGATCTAGCTGGGTAGATAGAGGTAGTGGATCTAGCTGGGTCGATAGAGGTAGTGGATCTAGCTGGGTAGATAGAGATAGTGGATCTAGCTGGGTAGATAGAGGTAGTGTATCTAGCTGGGTAGGTCATGGTGTTCTTCAAATTACCATCTCTGGTAAACACACAGTGAATGTTTATTTGTCACATGCACAGGCTACAGAAGGTGTAAATGGTACAGTGAAATGGTTACTTGCATAGTGGAGTCTTTTGTTTAGATAGTTAACCATAATCCCAACTCAAAAACATTACTACCCTGCATGAATCTGCAGGTAGCTAAAGCTAACTAACTAATTTCAATGTTAGCTAGCTAACATTCCACAGCCAACATTCAACAGCCTGATCAACTCTATGCGAAGGGGATGTGTCGCGCTGCATGAGGCATTTGGTAGTCACACCAGATGCTTGACTGGTTTTCTGATCCACGCCACCTTATTGTTTTAAGGGAGTGAGGCTAGCTGGAAAAATGAAGAAAGTGAGGATAGCTGTGAAGATGAAGGGAGTGAGGCTAGCTGGGAAGAACGTCTGTCTGTCGCCATGGACACCACTGCCCTCCAGGCTGATCAATGGAAAGGACAGAGAGAGTGATTCCTGTGGAATAGTACTTTGGAACCAGCAGCTTTAATTATCAGGTGGTTGTTTCTGATTTCACATTAAATGGTTGTGGAGCTGCTTGGCTCCATTTACTCAGTTCATGCTAAATTAGGACATCAGGTAAAGCAACTATAATGCAGTAGTCTATTACATGTTTTCTACTGAGTTTGCGTATGTGATATGATGAACACTGAATAAATGCATCAATGAAAGCTGTCTTTGTTGGTGGGGTGAACTAGCTAGCTAGTGCTTCTGCAGTGGTTACTAAATGGCTGTTGACTTGCTGTCACCCTGCTGTGTTGTTGAGCTGCCAGGGCTTGGTCAGAAACAAACAACGCCTTTCAATGGCAGTGTTCTCACCCTGAAATAATACGCCTGGCTGGAGGACAGGGGGAGGAAGGGGCGGTGGGGGGAATACGAATGGCCCCCACCCTCGACCCTGGGTTGCTGGCAGGGAAAGCATGCCATGGCTGAGGGTACCGGTACAGAGTCAATGTGGAGGCTATATACAGGGGGTACCGGTACAGAGTCAATGTGGAGGCTATATACAGGGGGTACCGGTACAGAGGCAATGTGGAGGCTATGTACAGAGGGTACCGGTACAGAGTCAATATGCGGGGGCACCAGTTAGTTGGGTAATTGAGGTAATATGTACATGTAGGTAGAGTTAAAGTGACTATGCATAGATAATTAACAGAGAGTAGCAGCAGTGTAAAAGAGGGGTCTGGGTAGCCCTTTGATTAGCTGTTCAGGAGTCTTGTGGCTTGGGGGTAGAAGCTGTTAAGAAGCCTTTGGACCTCGACTTGGCGCTCCAGAACCGCTTGCCCTGCGGTAGCAGAGAGAACAGTCTATGACTAGGGTGGCTGGAGTATTTGACTATTTTGTTAGGGCCTTCCTCTGCTGCTTTTTGTTTGTTTGTCACACCACCAAGCATTCATCAGCTTGTCTCCCAAACAGTCCCCCCCATCCTTTACCTTCCCAAGCCAATCCATTCAAGTTTTGGTGAATTCATGTTTGTGGAGCTGAAAGACATCATAGGAAATAGGAAATAGCTCGGTCCCCTCAGACTGCTGCAGTGTCATGGATTCACTCGGGCTGCGATGTGGAGCACGGTTTCAAAATGGCGGATCAACACAACAGTGCCTTGTTCAGGGTCAGCTTATTTGTTCTCACTGATGGGACTGGAACCAGTAACATTCTGTTAGCAACTGCTGCTTTGTAAGCTAGCCATATCCAGACCAAAACGACACTGCAGTGTATGGATTTCAGCTGAACTTGCGGCTGTTTCAAAAGGCTTCCCAAAACTCCCTAGGCCTTTTCTCCAACATCTCTCCCTCTCTATTTCTCTGCCTTCATTGGGGTGTTGGGTGTTTGCCAGGATAGAGCCTGCAACTCCCCCCCATCTCTTTCCCTCCACCCTCCTCATGTCACTCCCTCACGCACTCGTAGAATGAGTTTCCTCTTGCAGGCTTCTCTCAGCATACAGCTTGTATCGAGACCCTTACTCTGGTCTTTGTGCTGGCAGAGCCCATGCTCAAGACTGAGTGTGGTATGTTTGTGTGCGTACGCATGTGTGTGTGTGTGTGTGTGAGCGCAGGAAAGCTGCTATTTATTCAAGGGTGTGCTTCTACTTGGCTTGTGCTATTTTTCAGTCTTGAAGTTTTCTGGCAGGCCACCTAGCCCCAAAGGCCCTATAGTACATTCACTGTACCCCCACACAGACTAAACTAGCCCTCCTCTGTTAGAACCAATGCATGGCCTTGTGGTTTCAAGGCAGCCTTGGCAGGAGGGAGGCTTATTTTATGTGAGAAACAGAAAGGTCGAGCAACTGGTACTGCTGCACACCATTTCCATTCTTGTTCAGTTTCATGTCTTTCCTCTCAGAAGAAATCAAATAACATTGCATTTGTCACATGCTTCGTAAACAACAGGTGAACCACCACTGAAATGCTTACTTACTGGCAATGCAGAGAGAAAGGAAATAGTGAAAACAATAGAAAAGCAAAACGCCTAATAATAATTACACAAAGGATGAAGGGATAGAAACAAGACAAAGTTAGCATCACCATGGCCAATATAGACACAGCTTTTCAAGGACTGTCCCTTCTCTCTGTTCAGGCCTAAACAACAATACTGAGTGGGATGGAACAGGAATAAGGCATAGAATGAACAGATAAAGCTTGTGGCTTCTACATACTGTATACGGTATGTGGACGCTACCATGATTAGGGATAGTCCTGAATTAATCATCTTAATAATAATTTCCCCGATACTTTTTGTCCCCTATGTACAAAATGTGCTGTTATTTGTAAACGGTTCACCTGATATGGGTGAAAATACCCTGAAATAAAAGCTGCCGTCAGCACTTTACCCTCCACAGTAATGTAACATTTCAATAGAGAGCCAAAACAACAAACAATGTGTCACTGTCCCAATACTTTTGGAGCTCACTGTATATCTGCTGTGTTAGAAGCAATTATTGGTACCATGATTATCTTCGAAAATGTTTCACTTACACAAAGATTGACAACAAAGACCACCATTTTCCCATTCACTATCATGGGGATCCCATTTTTCCCCTGGTACCAAGTAGCCTTCCTTATACTTCCTTATACTTGATATGTTGTTCACTGGCCAATAAAGGTTCAAGGGCACTAAAGATGCTTCAATCATTACACGGTAACCAGTCTGTATTTAGATACAGGGCTCTGGTCTGAGTGGGTCATAGGCATATGAAGAGATAATCTAACCTCTTTACCAAATGATTTGTCTACGCCATGGATTTTCTTAGACATTTTATTAGACATTTCTGAGACAATGACATTTTTTTTAGACTTAGAGACATCAACTTTCACATACCTGTGCTAGGTAGTTAGCGTTAGCTAGCGCTAGTCGGCTGTATCTGCGCCAAAGCTCTATTTTTGAATGGTACGAACATGTGTCCATCAATTTTATTTACGTGACTGATCAAAACTTGATTTCTCATGGCTCTTAGCAGGCATATAGTGAGCAATATGTTTCGAATATCAAAATGCAATAGTGGTAAATATATAATCGCAATACATATAGTATTGGCACCTACATTTGAAGTGGGAAGTTTACATGCACTTAGATTGTGGTCATTAAAACTCTTTTCTCAACCACTCCACACATTTCTTGTTAACAAACTATAGTTTTAGCAAGTTGGTTAGGACATCTACTTTGAGCATGACACAAACAAATGTTTTCTAACAAATGTTTACAGAAAGATTATTTCACTTATAATTCAACGTATCACAATTCCAGTGGGTCAGAAGTTTACATACACGAAGCTGACTGTGCCTTTAACCTGTTAGGGGTGCAGCCCAACACCGGTACACCTATGACAACATCCAGCTCAAGTGCAGGGCGCGAAATTCAAAAGATATTTTTTTTTAAATATTTAACTTTCACACATTAACAAGTCCAAGACACCAGATGAAAGATACACTTCTTGTGAATCAAGCCAACATGTCCGATTTTTAAAATGTTTTACAGGGAAGACAAAATATGTAAATCTATTAGCTAACCACGTTAGCAAAAGACACAACTTTTCTAACTCCATCAGTTTCTTACTCCATCAGGTGCTATCACAAATTCGACCAAATAAAGATATAAATAGCCACTAACCAAGAAACAAATTCATCAGATGACAGTCTGATAACATATTTATTGTATAGCATATGTTTTGTTCGAAAAATGTGCATATTTCATGTATAAACCATAGTTTACATTTCAGCTACAATCAGAAATTGCACCGAAAGCAGCCATAATATTTACAGACACCAACGTCAAATAGCTAATTACTCATCATAAAACATTTCTGAAAAATACATAGTCTGCAGCAATTGAAAGACAGGCATCTTGTGATTCCAAACAATATTTCCGATTTATTAAATGTTTTACAGCGAAAACAAAATGTACCGCTATATTAGCGTAGCCACAATAGACAGAAACAATTGGGTGCCCACGGGCCAGTTCACATGCACGACAGATATATGAAATAACATCATAAAATGGGCCTTACTTTTGCTGATCTTTCATCAGAATGTTGAACAAGGTGTCCTCTGTCCAGATGAGTCGTTGTTTGGATTCAGAATGGCAAATTTCCCTCTTCAATTAGCATTGGCACTAGCCGAGTGGCACAAATTTCTCCAACTTAAACACAGTCAGAGGACGGAACACGGCAAAACTCCCGAAAAAATTTCAATAATCTGATTAAACTATATTGAAAAAACATACATTACGATGATATGGTCACATGTATCAAAAAAAATTCGAGCCGGAGATGTTAGTCGTCCGTTACGGCAGCAAAACAGAAGTCAATCCCACTTCCTTCAGAGTACCGGAAGTGGACGGTCACGTCAAATAAATAATTTTTTTTCCACCACAGACCAAGATGAGCACAAAATTTCTTCTCTCACATCCTCTTTACACCAATAGGAAGGCATATGGAGTGTAAGTAGACTCCTAAGTGTCAAGACCATGTATAGGCATCAAGTTGAATAGAGCATCGATTTCTGACATTTCACTTCCTGGTCAGGAAAAGTGCTGCAGAAGGACTTCTGTTTCACTCAGAGAAATAATTCCAACTGTTTTAGAAACTAGAGAGTGTTTTCTATCCAAAAAGAATAATAATATCCATATTGTACGAGCAAGATTTGAGTAGGAGGCCGTTTGAAATGGGCACGATTTCACTGGCTACTCAACACTTTGCCTTGCAGCCATAATTAAACAGCTTGGAAAATTCCCCAAAATTATGTCATGGCTTTAGAAGCTTCCGATAGGCTAATTGACATCGCTTGAGTCAATTGGAGGTGTACCTGTGGATGTATTTGAAGGCCTACCTTCAAACTCAGTACCTCTTCGCTTGACATCATGGGAAAATCAAAAGAAATCAGCGAAGACCTCAGAAAAAAATTGTAGACCTCCACAAGTCTGGTTCATCCTTGGGAGCAATTTCCAAATGCCTGAAGGTACCACATTCATCTGTACAAACAATAGTACACAAGTATAAACACCATGGGACCATGCAGCCGTCATACCGCTCAGGAAGGAGACGCGTTCTGTCTCCTAGAGATGAACGTACTTTGGTGCGAAAAGTGCAAATCAATCCCAGAACAACAGCAAAGGACCTTGTGAAGATGCTGGAGGGAACCGGTACAAAAGTATGTATATCCACAGTAAAACGAGTCCTATATCAACATAACCTGAAAGGCCGCTCAGCAAGGAAGAAGCCACTGCTCCAAACCCACCATAAAAAAAGCCAGACTACGGTTTGCAACTGCACGTGGGGACAAAGATCGTACTTTTTGGAGAAATATCCTCTGGTCTGATGAAACACAAATATAACTGTTTGGCCATAATGACCATTGTTATGTTTGGAGGAAAAAGGGGGAGGCTTGCAAGCCGAAGAACACCATCCCAACCCTGAAGCACAGGGGTGGCAGCATCATGTTGTGGGGGTGCTTTGCTGCAGGAGGGACTAGTGCACTTTACAAAATAGATGGCATCATGAGGCAGGACATTTTTGTGGATATATTGAAGCAACATCTCAAGACATCAGTCAGGAAGTTAAAGCTTGGTCGCAAATGGGTCTTCCAAATGGACAATGACCCCAAGCATACTTCCAAAGTTGTGGCAAAATGGCTAAAGGACAACAAAGTCAAGGTATTGGAGTGGCCATCACAAAGCCCTGACCTCAATCCTATAGAACATTTGTGGGCAGAACTGAAAAACCGTGTGCGAGCAAGGAGGCCTACAAACCTGACTCAGTTACACCAGCTCTGTCAGGAGGAATGGGCCAAAATTCACCCAACTTATTGTGGGAGTTTGTGGAAGGCTCCCCGAAACGTTTGACCCAAGTTAAACAATTTAAAGGCAATGCTATCAAATACTAATTGAGTGTATGTAAACTTCTGACCCACTGGGAATGTGATGAAAGAAATAAAAGCTGAAATAAATCATTCTCTCTACTATTATTCTGACATTTCACGTTCCTAAAATTAAGTGGTGATCCAAACTGACCTAATACAGGGAATTTTTACTACGATTAAATGTCAGGAATTGTGAAAAACTAAGTTTAAATTTATTTGGCTAAGGTGTCTGTAAACTTCTGAATTCAAATGTAAGTATCGTGATCATATCGTATCGTGAGGTCCCTGGCAATTCCCATCCCTATCATCTAGTGACCAGCCACTGGGTTTCAGTGACGATATTTTCAAATCGCCACAAAGTCATACAGTAGCCTGGATAACATCATGAACCCAAAATATTGGGCAACAAGGGGTTTAGAATGACACCTCCAATATCCATCCAAATCCAATATCCAGTGTCATGGCAGTTGTGCACATGGCGTGGATGCTCACTCTCACTGGTCTGAGTGTTCCAGTGCCTTCCAGGGGATTACAGCCAGCCTCCAACCCTAACCCTCTGCCCCCTAATCTGGCTCTCATCTCTGTCTGCCTAGGCCCATGTTTATTTGGGTGAGGAGCCCTTCAATCGCTAGCAGGCTGTGGTCACTTAAACAAGAGCAGTCTGTAGTTGCTACATACATTTTTGGACTTTAAAATGAATTATATTTACCCATTGATTCTTGAAGAATATAACGTACCCTTTCAGAACCCAAAATATAAGGTTGTTTCACTCCAATATTTGTTTTCTATTTACTTTGTTAACAAACATAATATAGCCTCAAAACATGGTTAAAACTATCATTTTGATATCATGGATTGTCTGTCCTTGGTCAGTCCTTGCATCCATAACTCTTTCTATGAATTTGAATGGTTCTCCAGCCCCATCCCGTATCTTTTTATCGAAACAGGGGCAGGAAGAACGCTTTGTTATTGTTTCAACTGCTGATTTCGGCTTTAAAGATGTGGGCTGCGTCTCAGTCATGGCAAGTGGTTTCCTTTCTTTGTCTCCTTTTGTCTCATCCACAGAGATTTAGAACCGGACTGTTGAAGGTAAGCTTTCCGGATGCACCGTCTCTGTATATTTTTCACCAAACTAGTCTTTATTTTTTTAGATCAGTGTGACGGAAGGAAAGGACGTTGAGGAAAGGAAGCTTTGAGATGTGTACATTGACTGTGGTGCAGCGCCATTGGATGACTCTGTGGTATTGTCTTCCTAAGGCTGTTGTCGTTGTTGTAGGGTGGGCGCTCCTCCGGGTCTGAGTGTGATGTGTTGCCCCTGGCCTCAGTTCACACCGTCTCTCTGTGTTTGTCAGGCGGAAGGGAAAAAAGAAAGAGGGATGTTTTCCACTGTGCTGTGGAGCTGTATCCCAGTCTGTCTGCTTTAGTTCCAGACGAGAGAGAGGGAGAGGGAGAGAGAGAGGGAGAGGGAGAGAGAGAGGGAGAGGGAGAGAGAGAGGGAGAGGGAGAGGGAGAGGGAGAGGGAGAGGGAGAGGGAGAGATGGAGAGAGAGCGAGAGCGAGCGGGGGATGGAACTCAGCTCCTCCACTCTGTTTCTCCCCTCCTCCACTCTGGCCTTTGTATTTCTTGTCTTCGCCTGCCCTCTAAAGGCCAGAGGGTTTTGCACTGTGTGTGTATGTGTGTGTGGCAGTCAGGCTGAGTCTGGCTGTTGCAGGCAGCAGTAGTGTTCACGAGGTGTGTGAATTCACGAGTCTGAGCAGGGCTACACACACACAGGGCACAGTGTAATTACCCCTGCTCACATTTAATCCCCCAGGTGTTTTATTTATCGCCATCGCAGCATATCTGACACATTGCGCCAAACCTGGACTGACTTCAGTTGCTCTCCTTGATATGGGAGCCAATATCATACCAAGCCACTCTCACAACACTCTTAGCGGGTGTGTGTGTAGGGGTGTGTGTATGTGTGTAGGTGTGTGTGTATGTGTGTAGGTGTGTGTGTGTGTGTGTAGGTATGTGTGAGTGTGTGTGTGTGTGTGTGTGTGTGTGTGTGTGTGTGTGTGTGTGTGTGTGTGTGTGTGTGTGTGTGTGTGTGTGTGTGTGTGTGTGTGTGTGTGTGTGTGTGTGTGTGTGTGTAGGTAGGTAGGTAGGTAGGTAGGTAGGTAGGTAGGTGTGTGTAGGTAGTGGTGTGTGTGTGTATGTGTGTGTGTGGGTGTGGGTGTGTGTGGGTGTGGGTGTGGGTGTGTGTGGGTGTGGGTGTGGGTGTGTGTGGGTGGGTGTGTGTGTAGGTGTGTGTGTAGGTGTGTGTGTAGGTGTGTGTGTGTGTGTATGTGTGTGTGTAGGTGTGTGTGTAGGTGTGTGTGTGTAGGTGTGTGTGTTTGTGTGTGTGTGTGTGTGTGTGTAGGTGTGTGTGTGTGTAGGTATGTGTGTGTAGGTGTGAAGTAAAGCACTGGCTGGTGTGTATTTCATTGTGAATAATAGGCAGCGGCTGATTCCATTGTCCTGGGACAGAGAGAGGTCCACTGCTGTGTGCATTCATCAAGTTCTACTGGCAACTGCATAGGAAGAGAGAGAGACAAAGACACAAAGAGACATACAGACAGACCTTCTGAGAAAGAGAGAGAAAGAGGGAGAGAGAGAGAGAGAGAGAGAGAGAGAGAGAGGTAGATGGGCAGACAGGGTGAGAGCAAGCGTGTGCACGTCCCCTCCCTTGTGAATGTGAGGAGAAGGGTGGGGTGAAGAGAGGCAGGGATAGAGAGACAGCCAGAGACAGACAGACAGGCCCCTGCTGCACCCTCCCCTCTCTCTCTGCCTCCGTCACCCCCCAGGTTGGGGCCTGTCTGTCAGGCAGTTTGACATGGCAGCGGGCAGCAGGCAGGGACCGCGTCAAGCCAGCCTCACCCAGCCTGACGCCTCACTCACAGCTGATGGCTCTGATTTTGGCCCAGGCCTCTTTTGAACGAAAGAGGGTGGGGAGGAGATCAGTCAACTCAGAAAGAGGTAGGGGAAAAAGGGGTGAGTGCTCAGTTCACAGAGAGGGGGAGCAGAACAATGGTGGCATCTATGCCCATCACACCCATCTGTATGTTTTGCATTTGGCTTCCTTGTATTTTAGGGGAGACCCAAATAACTTTAACAGAAAATACACAGTCATGGATGAAGGTACACGTGTTTTTATTCTGTGGTTGTTGCACACACATCATGGAACATTGAAGGGAACTTCAGATGAGCCTGAATTCTGTTGATTGAAAAGAGAAATTCTTGTTTTTGGAGAATAGTCCCAAAAGACACTTTAGAACACGTCCTTCTCCCATTGAAATATCATTTGACGGTGTGAAAGACTCTACTGAAAGGCACATACAGAGCACAACCCAAGGCTGGAGCCTTCACTGAAAGCTACAGCTATTGTGAACAAAAATATGACATGTACTGAACAAAAATAAATGCATCATGCAACAATTTCAAAGAGTTATAGTTTATGTAAGGAAATCAGTCAATTGAAATACACTACCTTTCAAAAGTTTGGGGTCACCTAGAAATGTCCTTGTCTTTGAAAGAAAAGCAAATTTTTGTCCGTTAAAACAACATCAAATTGATCAGAAATAGTGTAGACATTGTTAATGTTGTAAATTACTATTGTAGCTGGAAACGGCAGATTTCTTATGGAATATCTACATAGGCATACAGAGGCCCAGCAACCATCACTCCTGTGTTCCAATGGCATGTTGTGTTAGCTAATCCAAGCTTATCTTTTTAAAAGGCTAATTGATCATTAGAAAACCCTTTGCAATTATGTTAGCACAGTTGAAAACTGTTGTCTGGTTAAAGAAGCAATAAAACTGGCCTTCTTTAGACTAGTTGAGTATATCTGGAGTATCGGCATTTGTGGGTTCGATTACAGGCTCAAAACGGCCAGAAACAAAGACTTTCTTCTGAAACTCGTCAGTCTATTCTTGTTCTGAGAACTGAAGGCTATTCCATGCGAGAAATTGCCAAGAAACTGAAGATCTCGTACAACGGTGTTTACTACCTTCACAGAACAGCGCAAACTGGCTCTAGCCAGAATATAAAGAGGAGTGGGAGGCCCCGGTGAACGACTGAGCAAGAGGGCAAGTACATTAGAGTGTCTAGTTTGAGAAACAGATGCCTCACAAGTCCTCAACTGGCAGCTTCATTAAATAGTACCCGCAAAACACCAGTCTCAACGTCAACAGTGAAGAGGCGAGGATGCTGGTCTCCGGGATGCTGGTCTTCTAGGCAGAGTTCCTCTGTCCAGTGTCTGTGTTCTTTTGCCAATCTTAGTCTTTTATTTTTATTGGCCAGTCTGAGATATGGCTTTTTCTTTGCAACTCTTCCAAGAAGGCCAGCATCCTGGAGTCGCCTCTTCACTGCTGACGTTGAGACCGGTGTTTTGCGAGTATTATTTAATGAAGCTGCCAGTTGAGGACTGTGACATGTTTGTTTCTCAAACTAGACACTCTAATGTACTTGTCCTCTTGTTCAGTTGTGCACCGGTGCCTCCCACTCTTTCTATTCTGGTTAGAGCCAATTTGCACTGTTCTGTGAAGGGAGTAGTACACAGCATTGTATGAGATCTTCAGTTGGAATAGCCTGGAAGACGCCATCGTACACGTCGATCCTGAGCATCCCAAAAGTGCTCAATGGGTGACATGTCTGGATAGTATCTAGGCCAGGGAACAACTGGGACATTTTCAGCTTCCAGGAATTGTGTACAGATACTTGCGACATAGAGCCATGCATTATCATGCTGAAACATGAGGAGATGGTGGAAGATGAATGGCACGACAATGGGCCCTGTTGTGGTTTCTTTGTGCATTCTATGTAATTTTGTTCGTTGTCCGTAGCTTATGCCTGCCCAAACCCCACCACCACCACGGGGCACTCTGTTCACAACTTTGACATCAGCAAACCGCTCGCCCACACGACGCCATCCACGTGGTCTGCGTTTGTGCGGCCATTTGGACATATTGGAAATTCTCTAAAACAACATTGGAGAAGGCTTATGGTAGAGAAAGGAACATTAAATTCTCGGTGGTTTACATTCCTGTAGTCAGCTTGCCAAATGCACACTTCCTCAAAACTTGTGACATCTGTGGCATTGCGTTGTGTGACAAAACTGCACATTTTAAAGTGGCCTTTTATTATTCCCAGCACAAGGTACACCTGTGTAATGATCATGCTGTTTAATCAGCTTTTGATATGTCATACCTGTCAGGTATCGTCATAACTGTCAGGTGGAAGGATAATCTTGACAAATGAGAAACACTCACTAGCAGGGATGTAAATACATTTGTGCCCAAAATTTGAGAGGTAAGCTTTTTGGGCGTATTGGGTTTCTGGGATGTTTTATTTCAGCTCATGAAACATAGGACCAACACTTTACAGGTATTTATTTGATTTTTATTTCACCTTTTTTTAACCAGGTAGGCCAGCTGAGAACAAGTTCTCATTTACAACTGCGACCTGGCCAAGATAAAGCCAAGCAGTGCGACAAAAACTACAACACAGAGTTACACATAAACAAACGTACAATAGAAAACATCTATGTACAGTGTGTGGAAATGTAGAAGAGTAGGGAGGTAGGCAATAAATAGGCCATAGAGGTGAAATAATTACAATTTAGCATTAACACTGGAGTGATAGATGTGCAGATGATGATGTGCAAGTAGAGATACTGGGGTGCAAAATAGCAAGAAGATAAATAACAATATGGGGATGAGGAAGTTGGATGTGCTATTTACAGATGGGTTGTGTACAGGTAGAGTGATCGGTAAGCTGCTCTGACAGATGATGCTTAAAGTTAGAGAGGGAGATAAAAGACTCCAGCTTCAGTGATTTTTGCAATTCGTTCCAGTCATTGGCAGCAGGAAGGAAAGGCGGCCAACGGAAGTGTTGGCTTTGGGGATGACCAGTGAGATATACCTGCTGGAGCGTATATCTCACTGGTCATCCCCAGTCTTTGCTAGGAAATCTCCCCTGGAGCGTATATCTCACTGGTCATGGGTGTTGCTATCGTGACCAGTGAGCTGAGATAAGGCGGGGCTTTCCTAGCAAAGACTTATAGATGACCTGGAGCCAGTGGGTTTGGCAACGTTTATGTAGCGAGGGTCAGCAAACGAGAGCATACAGGTCACATTGGTGGGTAGTATATGGGGCTTTGGTGACAAAATGGATGGCACTGTGATAGACTACATCCAATTTGCTGAGTAGAGTGTTGGATGCTATTTTGTAAATGACATCGCCGAAATCAAGGATCGGTAGGATAGTGTGTTTTACGAGGGTATGTTTGGCAGCATGAGTGAAGGAGGCTTTGTTGCGGAATAGGAAGCTGATTCTAGACTTCATTTTACATTGGAGATGCTTAATGTGAGTCTGGAAGGAGAGTTTATATTCTAACCAGATACCTAGGTATTTGTAGTTGTCCACATATTTTAAGTCAGAACCGTTTACGGTAGTGATGCTAGTAGGGCGGTAAGGAGGCCACGGAAGGAGAGTTGTATGGCATTGAAGCTCATTTGGAGGTTTGTTAACACAGTGTCCAAAGAAGGGCCAGATGTATACAGAATGGTGTCGTCTGCGTAGAGGTGGATCAGAGAATCACCAGCATCATTGATACATACAGAGAAAAGAGTCAGCCCGAGAATTTAACCCTGTGGCACCCCCATAGAGACTGCCAGAGGACCTTGAGCGTGAATGAGGTGCAGCCATGACCAGCTCGGAAACCAGATTGCATAGCAGAGAAGGTACGGTGGGATTCGAAATGGTCGGTGATCTATTTGTTAACTTGGCTTTCGAAGATTTTACAAAGGCAGGGCATGATGGATATTGGTCTATAACACAGTTTGGGTCTAGAGTGCCTCCCCCTTTGAAGAGGGGGATGACCGCGGCAGCTTTCCAATCTTTTGGGATCACAGACGATACGAAAGAGAAGTTCAACAGGCTAGTAATAGGTGTTGCAACAATTTTGGCGGATCATTTTAGAAAGAGGGGGTCCAGATTGTCTAGCCCAGCTGATTTGTAGGGATCCAGATTTTGCAGCTCTTTCAGAACATCAGATGTCTGGATTTGGGTGAAGGAGAAGCAGGGGGGGGGGGGGGGGGGCTGGGCAAGTTGCTGCAGGGGGTGCAGAGCTGTTGGCCGGCGTAGGGGTAGCCAGGTGGAAAGCATGACCAGCCGTAGAAAAATGCTTTTTGAAATGATCGATTATTGTAGATTTATTGGTGGTGACAGTGTTTCCTAACCTCAGTGCAGTGGGGTGCTCTTATTCTCCATGGACTTTGCAATGTCCCAAAACTTTTGGGAATTAGTGCTACAGAATGCAAATTTTGGTTTGAAAAAGCTAGCCTTAGCTTTCCTAACTGACTGTGTATATTGGTTCCTGACTTCCCTGAAAAGCTGCATATCGCGGGGGCTATTCGATGCTAATGCAGAACGCCACAGGATGTTTTTGTGCTGGTCAAGGGCAGTCAAGTCTTGGGTGAACCAAGGGCTATATCTGTTCTTAGTTCTACATTTTTTGAATGGGACATGCTTATTTAAGATGGTGAAGAAAGCACTTTTAAAGAGCAACCAGGCATCCTCTACTGACGGGTTGAGGTCAATATCCGTCCAGGACACCCGGGCCAGGTAGATTAGAAAGGCCTGCTCGCTGAAGTGTTTTAGGGACCGTTTGACAGTGATGGGAGGTGGTCGTTTGACCTCAGACCCATTACGGACGCAGGCAATGAGGCAGTGGTCGCTGAGATCCTGGTTGAAGACAGCAGAGGTGTATTTAGAGGGCAAGTTGGTCAGGATGATATCTGCATGTTGCGTTTATATTTTTGTTCAGTGTATAAAGGTACTACTAGTAGTATGGCCCAAGCCCAAAATAAAATTTAAAATTCTCCATCTCCAACTTGATAAACCCGGTGACCACTGCGAATGCTTCCCCTCAAGGCCCAAAGCGCTTGCATGATCCTGACATGGCTGAACTGCAACTTAACATGGGCCTGATGTCAAGACCAAATCAACCTGGAGTGGTTGGCTATTATCACCTGCTGTGTGTGAAGATCTCTTCTCACCTCGCCCACTCTGTCTCTAGCAGTCTCTCTCTCTCTCTCTCTCTCTCTCTCTCTCTCTCTCTCTCTCTCTCTCTCTCTCTCTCTCTCTCTCTCTCTCTCTCTCTCTCTCTCTTACTGTCTCTCTCTCCCTCTAGCTGTCTCTCTCTTTCTAATTGTCTCTCTCTCTCTAGCAGTTTCTCTCTCTCTCTAACCGTCTCTCTCTCTCTAGCAGTCTCTCTCTCTCTTGCTGTCTCTCACTCTCTCTAGCAGTCTCTCTCTCTCTCTCTAACTGTCTCTCTCTCTAGCAGTTTATCTCTCTCTCTAACCGTCTCTTGCTCTCTAGCAGTTTCTCTCTCTCTCTCTAACCGTCTCTCTCTCTCTAGCAGTCTCTCTATCTTACTGTCTCTCTCTCTCTCTCTCTCTCTAGCAGTCTCTCTCTCTCTCTCTCTAGCAGTTTCTCTCTCTCTCTAACCGTCTCTCTCTCTAGCAGTCTCTCTCTCTCTCTAGCAGTCTCTCTCTCTCCCTCTCTTGAGTGGCTTTGATCAAATCCCTTACTTCCTCAACTGCTGCTTCGTGGCTGACCTCTGCATTGTACATTTTCCTGCTAATGTAAAAGTTTATGTAGATTAACGCGACAATTTATGCAGATTGAGTTTTTGCCACTCGAGCTTGAAGCACTAAAAGGTAGATGAGCGCTGACCCTGTGGTACCTGAGCCATGCGCTTGGCCTTCGCTATTCCTCAGAGCGCCATAACTGCCTAGTTGTACTCAAGAGGGAAAAAGAAACGCTTCATAATTCGCAAGTTCCTTTCTTTACACAAGTCACGATGATCGCCTTAAAAGGGGAAATCCTCCACAAAGTTCCACTGTAAATACGTAGTTATTTAGCATGAGAATATGGAGGTATGTAGATGTGGATGTACTATATGTGACAGAGAATATGTGAGAAAGAGAGGAAGTATGTATTTATTTTAATACCTGCAAATAGCAAATCAACTACTTAAACTTGAACTTGATGAATGCCAACTTGCACTCGTAAGGTAAAGAACAACATTAGCCGTGTTAAATCGTAGGATCAAAGTGGAATGCCCCTTTGTAGTCTTTAAAGTCTGATGCCGTCTCCGCACAAGCAGCACACACCCAACAACAAGGACAATTTTTCTTCCTTGACACGTCATGTTTCACAAGCCTCAAAGAGTGTCTGTCAAACAGAAACCGCTGCCTGGCTGTCTGTCGGCAAGCTTTCAGGCGCTGTGGTGAATCGTCAGAGAGCCCTAAACTAGCTCACAAGTGGCAGGAACATTGCGGAGGTTGAGCAGTCAAGTGCCATCAAGCACAGTTTGCCATAAAAATTGGATGTCTAAAAGCAAACAAAGAGCTCACACTTGACTCGGCCTGCTCCACATAGGCCATGTGTGCGTGGGCCCGCTGCTGGAAATTGCTTTTATTCTGAACACACAAAGAGAAGGGAAGAGGCAGAAGTAATATAACACATCCCCCTACTACACACAGTTAACTGGCTTAAGATAAATGTGTATGTGTGTTATGTACAGTCTTATTGATTAAGGATCAATACGGGTCAAATCAAATCAGTCTTGTGTTCGAACAGTACTAATCTTAGGCCTAGATGCTTTAGGTATAATGCCATGAACCGTTTGTGGATTGGACAGCTCTAACGCAGTTCCACCTCCAACACTGCCAAAACAACCGCGTAGCGGATGTCAGCTAAAGCGGATCTAATTTAATTACAGCCCTTAGTGTACTCTAGCCTCCATGTTTTTTCCTTCCCAGCCCTTCCCAATGACTCTCAGTTTGATTCATCTGCACTGACACAGTCTAATGTGTTACATAAGCACATGTAACCCTAAACCTCTATCAGGTCACTATCTCACTAGATTCCCCGAACACAATGTGACCAGTGAGTCAGCCAGTTAATTGTGTCAACACAATTAGTGAAGTGAAGTGAGTTAAATTCCCTGGCTGGCACTGTGGCCCAATGGGTAAACAGCTGTTGTCTTCTCTGTGCGTGTGCGTGTGTGTGTGCATCCACTATTTATATCTGTTGCAGTATCCTCCCAGTATCCTCTCATTGGCCCCCATGTCTCTCTTCCACGTTATTTCATAATTATGTTGCTTAAATTGTCTGCTCAACCATGCATCGCTGTATGTCATATGATCGCTGCTGCTCGGCTGGCTGAATGCATGGGGGATGTGTTAATATGTGAAAGTTAAATATTTAAAAAAAATATTTTTTTTGAATTTCGCGGCACTGGTTTTTCAGTGGGGGGGGGGGGGGGGGGGGGGGGGTGCCGCTAGCGGCACGCTGATCCTAGACAGGTTAACCTCCCTCCACTTTTCAGGCCCAAATCACACATTTATGACAAGTGTGTTGCAATGTTTCAATGTAGTTTGTTTGTTTTCAAATGATTCCCTATAACCTACAGTCATAAGAATCTATTCTTCAAGATTGTTTTGATCACGTGAACTGGGATATATTCTGGGTTGCCTCTGAGAGAAACAATAATGTATACACTGACTCAATGACTGGAAGTGCATCAGGGAAATTGTTTCCACTGTGACAACAACAATGTATCCAAACCAAAAAATCTAGATAGATGGCAGCATTTGCAAAACAAAGCGCAAACCACCACATTTAACCACGGCAATGTGACTGTGAACAGAGACGAGCACAAACAATCCAGCTGTAAGGCAATCAAACAGGCAACAATCAGTACAGAGACAAACTGGAGTCGTAATTCAACGGCTCAGACACGAGACGTGGCAGGGACTCCAGACAATCACGGATTATAAAGGGAAAACCAGCCACGTCGCGGACACCAACTCCTTGCTCCCGGACAAGCTAAACACTGTCACATGCTTCAAGGAAAACAGTGCCGTTGACGCAGGACACCACCGCTGACGAGGACACTGAGCCCTCGTTCCCCGTAGCTGATGTGAGTAAGACATTTAAGTCTGTTATCCCTCGCAGGGCTGACGCTCAACATGGTGGCCCCCACACGGGTGTGCCACGCATGTCTCCAACGTTTCCAAAGCAATCATCAAGTTCGCAGACAACACAAAAGTGGTAGGCTAGATTACCAACAAGAATGACGAAACAGCCTACAGGGAGGAGGTGATGGCCCTAGCTGAGTAGAACCTCTCCCTCAACGTCAACAAAATGAAGGAGATGATCGTGGACTTGAAAAAATAGAGGGAGCATGCCCCTATCCACATTGACGAAACAGCAGTGGAGAAGGTGGAAAACTTCAAGTTCCTCGGGAAATACATATCACTGGCGATCTGAAATGATCCACCCACACAGACAGTGTGGTAAAGAAGGCGCAACAGCGCCTCTTCAACCTTAGGTGGCTGAAGAAATTTGGCCCTTAAGACCCTCACAAACTTTTACAGATGCACAATTGAGAGCATCCTGTCGGGCTGTATCACCGCCTGCTACGGCAACTGCACCGCCCACAAAGGCAGGGCTCTCCAGAGGGTGATGCCGTCTGTCCAATGTATCCCCGGGGGCACACTCCCTGCCCTCCAGGACACCTACAGCACCCGATGTCACAGGAAGGCCAAAAACATCAAGGACATCAACCACCCAAGCCACAGCCTGTTCACCCTGCTATCATCCAGATGGTGAGGTCAGTACAGATGTATCAACGCTGGGACCGAGAGACTGAAAAACAGCTTCTATGTCATGGCCATCAGACTGTTAAATAGCCATCACTTGCCGGCTACCACCCGGTTACTCAACCCTGCACCTTACAGGCTGCTGCCATATATACATAGACATGGAATCACTGGTCACTTTAATAATGTTTACATACTGTTATACTCATTTCATATGTATCAAGTCAATGCCACTCCGACATTGCTCGTCCTAATATTTTGATATATCTTAAATCCATTCTTTTACTTTTATATTTGTGTGTATTGTTATGTAGTGTTCAATATTACAGCACTGTTGGAGGATGGAACATAAGCATTTTGCTACACCCGCGATAACATCTGCTAAATATGTGCACGCGACCAAAACTATTTCATTTGATTTAAGATGCCGTGAACATGGTATTAATAGCAAAAATACAAATATACAAAATATTAAAATGGCAAGGAATGCAGGGTTAAAGTGGAAATAAAGTGATCTTGTTGGCGTCAAGGTGAAAGGTGACCTCCCTCTGTCTCTGTCCGTCTGTCCTGCAGGATCTGCTGCAGCAGAAAGACGGCCATGGCCAGACTGCACTGGAGCTGGTTTCAAATGCCATGCTGAGGGAGGAGCTTTGACGCAGCGCCCTGACTGGAGAAGTGGCCCTGGAGGCAATGAGGTCAGGGGCCTGCCCTTCCTGGAGGCCTGCTCCTGCCTGCTGACCCATTGGCTCTTCAACCTCCTCCTCCTCCTCCTCTAGAACATGCCCTGGGATGAATCCCGGCCCACATGTCAAACTGATTGTGTCATTCATAGTCTCAGGGGCCATTTTGTTCTCGATTTACATTTTTATAAACATTTATCCTGTGACATCCCACTGCTAATCTTTTTACTCTTTTTAGCAATTGTTCACACTTGTTCATGTTATTTTGTGTTTTGTCAGCAGTGTTTTTATAGATTATGTATAAATATATTTTGTATTGGGAATTGGTGCAATATGTAATGTTAAGATAACTAAGATAATTAGGTACTATTACAAATGTATGTGTGAATAGGAAATGTGTTTTTTGCATATCCCACTCCCTCTGAGACCCTCTGAGACTCCCTCTGAGACCCTCTGAGACCCTCTGAGACCCTCTGAGACACCCTGAGACCCTCTGAGACACCCTCTGAGACCCTCTGAGACCCTCTGAGACCCTCTGAGACCCTCTGAGACACCCTCTGAGACCCTCTGAGACCCTCTGAGACCCTCTGAGACACCCTCTGAGACCCTCTGAGACCCTCTGAGACACCCTCTGAGACCCTCTGAGACCCTCTGAGACACCCTCTGAGACCCTCTGAGACCCTCTGAGACCCTCTGAGACACCCTCTGAGACCCTCTGAGACCCTCTGAGACCCTCTGAGACACCCTCTGAGACCCTCTGAGACACCCTCTGAGACACCCTCTGAGACCCTCTGAGACCCTCGGAGACTCCCTCTGAGACCCTCTGAGACACCCTCTGAGACACCCTCTGAGACACCCTCTGAGACCCTCTGAGACCCTCTGAGACCCTCGGAGACTCCCTCTGAGACACCCTCTGAGACCCTCTGAGACCCTCTGAGACCCTCTGAGACCCTCTGAGACCCTCTGAGACCCTCGGAGACTCCCTCTGAGACACCCTCTGAGACCCTCTGAGACCCTCTGAGACACCCTCTGAGACACCCTCTGAGACCCTCTGAGACCCTCTGAGACCCTCTGAGACACCCTCTTAGACCCTCTGAGACCCTCTGAGACCCTCTGAGACACCCTCTGAGACCCTCTGAGACTCCCTCTGAGACCCTCTGAGACCCTCTGAGACCCTCTGAGACACCCTCTGAGAGTGGGGTCAGAGCCAGGCATCAGCGGTTGATAATGCAATTCACAGCCGCAGTACAACTTCCTCACCTGAATGGAACCAAGGGCTATGTAGATAGGTAGGTTTAACCAATTACAGCAGACTTTTTTAAACTATGGGTTGGAAAACCAAAGTGGATCATACTGTAGGTATGTAAAAAGTGGCAAAACATTTTCTGTCTGGGGTGGGGTGGCGAGTGGGGGGTAATTGTGCTCAGGGGTTTTCCTCATTCAGGCCGAGATTCAATCAAAGGTGTGTTATAGAGCATCGCTCGAAACAACTGCTGACAATGCACATTTAAATGTACCTTGGATTGAATTACAGCCTCAATGGGCAAGTTCAGTTTGCCTTCCCCGGTGCCCTGGGTAGTTTGTGATTTCACTTTAGGACCATTGGAATGTTCTAAAATAAGCAACTCGATGGGAATAAGTAGACCCTAGACAGCTGTTATAAAAAATGTAAATAATAATATATAAATCCTGTCTCTGTAAATGGGCGTTTCCTCTCTCGCGTGATCACACCAGAGATTATGGAGGAACTGGGATTTCATGCGTGAAGCATGCTCATGTGAGAGCGGGAATGACAACTCACACAGACCAGGACCTTTTCATTTTTTCAATGAAAAACTGCCTTTATAAGACGACATCATTATACAGCATCTTTGTATGGGCAATGCAAAACTAATCTTGTTCTAAAGGAAGCTCCGTTTCAAGTGCTGAACTACCGTAATTGGTTCAATGAACACTCAGTGGGCAGAGCTTGGAGTGAAATGTCAGTGGGCAGAGCTTGGAGTGAAACGTCAGTGGAGTGAGGTGAGAGTCAAATAAAAAAAAAGGTCTTAAGTTGGAGGTGCATGGAGGACATTACATGCTGACCACAACCTGCAAGGTTGTCAGTTTGAATCCTGTTTGCCACTTTTGTTTTCCAACCATACCCAACATTCTTAACTAACGACACGTTTCTAATCTAACTTTCGACGTTTCTAACTTCCTGACTGAACAGAATGAAACATGTGAAAAAATTTATCTGTTGCTTTCCCCCCTGCTTTCCCCTATCTTGCTGATGCCCGTTCTGTAATAAGGTCTATTTATGTTACCTTTCCGTAGCAAGGAACCTCCATGTCTTTGTGAGACGCAGAGTAAGTGAACATATGATCTCCGCATGTGTGGTTCCCACCGTGAAGCATGGAGGAGGATTTGTGATAGTGCTTTGCTGGTGACACTGTCTGTGACCGCTGTGCCACACTTAACCAGCATGGCTACCACAGCATTCTGCAGCGATACGCCATCCCATCTGGTTTAGGGGGACTATCATTTGTTTTTCAACAGGACAATGACCCAACACACCTCCAGGATGTGTAAGGGCTATTTGACCAAGAAGGAGAGTGCTGCATCAGATGACCTGGCCTCCACAATCACCCAATCTCAACCCAACTGAGATGGTTAGGGATGAGTTGGACCGCAGAGTGAAGGAAAAAGCAGCCAACAAGTGCTCAGCATATGTGGGAACTCCTTCAAGACTATTGAAAAAGCATTCGAGGTGTAGCTGGTTGAGAGAATGCCAAGAGTGTGCAAAGCTGTCATCAAGGCAAAGGGTGTCTACTTTAAAGAATCTCAAATATATTTTGATTTGTTTAACACTTTTTTGGTTACTATTATTCTACAATGTAGAAAATAGTAAAAATAAAGAAAAACCCTTGAATGAGTAGTTGTGTCCAAACTTTTGACTGGTACTGTATATATTATGGGAGATTGGAAATCATGCAGACAATTAAATTGATAGAAGCCACAATCTATATACAATATTAAAGCTGATCTACCCCCTAAAGAAAAATAAATAAATAAAAGGAATCAAGGAATCAAAATACAATTGAGATTCACTCCATCTATTCACTCTAAACCCTTTCCAAAACCCTGTTCTTCGAGTTAGGCCAGGATTCAATCGAACTGCAGGTTGTCCTTAACGTGGCTTTAATAGGCAATGGTCCCGAGCTAGCGGAGATCTCACTCACTAGTAAACAATGTTGACTCAATCGGAAATTACTTTAAAAGCTGCACTGTCGACAACCACCAGTCGGATTGCATTGTCCTAGCAACGCCAGGGATTTGGTTTTGATTTATACTGAACAAAATATAAAACGCAACATGGAAAGTGTTGGTCCCATGTTTCATGAGGTGAAATAAAATATCCCAGAAATGTTGTGCACAAATTTGTTTACATCCCTGTTAGTGAACATTTCTCCTTTGCGAGGATAATCCATCCACCTGACAGGTGTGGCATATCAAGAAATTGATTAAGCAGCATGATCATTTCACAGGTGCATCTTATGCTGGGGACAATAAAAGGCCACTCTAAAATGTGCAGTTTTGTCACACAACACAATGCCACAGATGTCTCAAATTTTGAGGGAGTATGCAATTGGCATGGTGACTGCAGGAATGTACACCAGAGCTGTTACCAGAAAATGTGATGTTCATTTCTCTACAATAAGCCGCCTCCAAAGTCGTTTGAAAGAATTTGTCAGTATGTCCAACCGCTCTCGCAACCGAGACCACGTGTAACCACGCCAGCCAAGGAACTCCACATCCGGCTTCTTCACCTGCTGGATCAACTGAGACCAACCACCCGGACAGTTGAAAATGAAACTGAGGAGTATTTACTGTATGTCTGTAATAAAGCCCTTTGTGAGGAGAAACTCATTCTGATTGGCTGGGTTTGGCTCCCCAGTAGGTGGGCCTGGCTCCGAAGTGGGTGGGCCTATGCCCTCCCAGGCCCACTCATGACTGCGCCCCTGCCCAGTCATGTGAAATCCACAGATTATGGTGCTAGCTAGGGTTGACCACAACTCACAAGGACCAGGAATAGAAAATCACAGTACAACCACTGAAGAGGCAGGTTCAAGGCTCTGTCAGAGCATATAACTTACTCAAACTGAAACAAAGGCCTTCCTTCAAACATAAAGGTCCATGGAGCTTGGAGGGTCTTCAGCAGCTCCTGCTGCTCTCCATGTGGCAAACCCCCAATGCGTCTTCTTCTTTGATGGGGTTTAATGGTGGTTGGCATCCAATGTTAATGGTGCATTACCGCCACCAGCTGGACAGGGTATCGAATAAGAAATGTAAAAACCATTGCAGGAAAGGGGGAAAACGATATCATACAAAATACAAAATGAAACATGTCAACTAACAAAACCCATCCCACTTCTTCAACACATTCCACTCCAAAATACATCCATTCACAGACTCAGGGGCCTGTGATGGTGGAACATTCACCGACAGGATTTCTTGCACTGCCTCAGCTGTGAAACCACGATGACCCTTACCCATGCCACCTCATTCTCTTCCACCATTGCAGCATTTCACTTCTTGTGGCATACAATACTCTTCCCTTCTGCACACACTTGACACATGACCAAACATTTTACATTCATGATACTGAAGGGGCTTTTGCACAAAAGCCCCTTCATCTCATGAATCCTAACTTTATACGTATGAGAAGGGAGAGACTCTTCATCAAAGAACAGTAGCAAGGATGAAGTGAATTTATTTTCTCCATCCACTATACAGGTCAGTCAACCACTCCATCGATGTCTTCAATAATATCCTCTGCCTTTATTTCTTACACTACCCCAGAAATAACCCCCTTTACAGGTGCCCTGCTATGAATATCCATGCAGGAAACATTCCAGACCAATCTCTTTTTGAGTCTTAAAACACACGTCTTCTACTCTGCACACACATCTTTTTAAATAGACCACTTCTTGTGACTCTCACCAACTCCACACCTTCCTCCAACACAACGGATGTTTATATAGTTTCTGGTGGGTCAGGAGTCAAAATAAAGCAGACAGCAACAATCTCTCAGCAGTAGCACCTACTGGTGCTTTCAGTAGCAGTTCTACCATGCTGTTCTACCATGCTGCTCAACACTTGATTTCAGAGCTCTTGAAAGGGTAACACACTGGGGTAGAAATCTGTTGAACATGCACACACACATGCAGACTCAAAGTTGTGTCTTTGCGTTTGGCAGTGGAATCATCTATTGAGGGGTCAGGAGGGATCCTGTCATGTTTGGTCACGTAGTGTCCTGAGAGAGGCACAGGACAGAGATGGAAGAGCTTCATCTGGGGGCCACGTGGTGTGGTAGCCAGGGGTAAGAGCCCCGAGAACAACCTAACCCTAACCTAGCCACACAGACAACGGTGAGGGATGACCTGTTTCCTGAGAGGGGAACATCAATGGAGAGAGTGGCTTATACTGTAGCGTGTGTGTCAGGAGAGATAGAGATTAGAACATGAGAAGTGAGGATGGTGTGTGTCTGTCAGAGAAGAGGAGAGATGGAGAACAAATAACCCTCAGTTCCTTCCTGACCTCTTGTGGGGGGGTAGGTATGTATGTCGTCGCTGGGTACGTAGGTCGTCGTTCATGGGGCTGTGTGGTGTGGTGTACAGGGGTTTAGATGAAGGGGTATCAGACAGTGGAGACACTCCCAGACTAATAAATGATCTGGTCAGAGGATTCACAGAGGGGGGTAGAAGAGCTCTCTATCCCCCTCTGTGCACGGTGAAACTAAAACACACACAAACTACATAGTTACACATGCTTCAAATCATACACAGTCCTACACACGCCTGTGGCTGGCTATGTTTTGGTCTTCGTGAAGCTCAATGACTCGCTATTTTGGCAATGAATGAAAAGCCTTCAAAGATTATACAAAATATTTAATATTTTTCACATTTTTCAAAATAATCTACGTGCATCAGGTGCATTTATATCGTCTTAATAGATGTACATTATTTTCTCATAACTTTCCCTTACTGCCCACCCACCCCAAAATCCCCACCTTTGTCCTCTAGAACCGTTGACCTGGGCAGGGAAAGTGAAGCTGATGTCACAGGAAACACTGCAGGCAGTGCTTGACTTGGACTGAAATAGGTTCCGGTACTCATTTTGGGTGCCAGTACTGTTTATATTTAGGTGCAGGAGCTCCACAATACTTTTGAGCTAATATTCTATAAGAGGAACAGGAGCTCAAGCAGTAGAAAATGTGAGGTGCCGATATTCAGCTCCGGTGAGCTCCTGCCCTAGTCAAGCACTGACTGCAGGTGAAAAGACCTCAGAGAGAAATGACAAGCATACAGCTACACAAGATCATCAACATAAGACCATTTACAAGCACACAGTAAAAAATACTTTAAACCATAAATGAACAAGGGCTACTATCTACA
Source organism: Salvelinus fontinalis (assembly GCF_029448725.1). NCBI lineage: Eukaryota > Metazoa > Chordata > Actinopteri > Salmoniformes > Salmonidae > Salvelinus > Salvelinus fontinalis. The sequence continues at coordinate 25,551,069 of NC_074668.1, read as the reverse complement.
TCATTCAAAAATGAAGTCAAGGTTAAAAAAATGGTTGCAAATGAAAGTGCCTTTTTCCTTTATGTCTGTCAGATACATTCTCTGTCTCATCAAAACAAAATCACTTTTAACTTTGCTTTTAAACACAGCCAATGCAGTTTTATAAAACTCAGAGCATTTGGATGCAAGACCACACATAATATACCACCACAAATACTGTAAATTATAGCTACCACATACAGTAGTACACACATACATATTCAAGTTTACAAAACGTCCCCTTCAGGCAGTACAAAAAGACACTAAAGAGTATTTTGGTGAGGATGATATTAATCGTTTGTCTAGGTCTAGTTCTCCATGGAGCATGTTATTGTCTTTCAAGTGCATTCCTCAAAACAAACTCAATCAATGGCCTTCCAAAGTGACAGATCTACGCTTGCTGAAGTTTAAGGGATGGAGAGGGAGACGTGGATATGGAGGAGTGGAAGGCTTCTCAGATGTAGCCTATGCTGTGATCTTTCAAAAGATGCTCTAGGAGAGACCCAGGAGACTTTCCTTTCAGACAGGGCTGTGACCCCAACCACTGACGAATGAGAGAGGGAGAGAGAGAGGGATGATGGGGGGATTTGGTAAAAAGGGTGCACGCACAGACACGCGCACACACACACACACACCCCTGCCGTCTCTGTCCCAAGTCCCCTAAGCGTCTTGTCTCGTCATAGCGGCTGGCTGGCTGGCTGCTCATCTAGCTCACCCTTCAAGTTCAAACTCAGATCCACATCCATCTCCTATGCCAGAGGAGCCCGACAACCAACAACCGACAAGGGGGACAGGTAACCAAGCAGTTAGAGCTTTGGTTCAAATACTTGAGCCGTCAACGTGAGAAATGTGTCGATGTGTCCTTGAGCAAGGCACCTAACCCTAATTTGCTCCGGGGGCACCGTACTACTATGGCTGACCCTGTAAAACAACACAATTCACTGCACCTATCAGGTGCATTTGACAATAAAACACCTATTTTCTTATTGATTTTACTCTGGAGCTACATGCACACACACACAGCATATATACACACACAGCATTTACACACACAACATTTACACATATCATTCACACACATAATTTACACACAGCATATACACACACAGCATATACACACAAAGCATATACACACACACATAATTTACACATAGCATGTACAAACACAGCATATCCACACATCATGTGCACATACAGCATTTACACACACATCATGTACAGACACAGCATTTACACACACAACATTTACACAGAGCGTATACACACACAGCATTTACACACACATCATGTACACACATATATAAACACACAGCATTTACACACACATATACACACACACAGCATTTACACACAACATTTAGACACACAGCATGTACACATACAGCATTTACTCACACAGCATGTACACACAGCATTTACACAAACAGCATATATACACACAGCATATACACACACAGCATACACACACAAAGCAAATACACACACATAATTTACACACAGCATGTACAAACACAGCATATACACACATCATGTGCACACACAGCATTTACACACACATCATGTACAGACACAGCATTTACACACACAACATTTACACAGAGCGTATACACACACAGCATTTACACACACATCATGTACACACATATATAAACACACAGCATTTACACACACATATACACACACACAGCATTTACACACAACATTTAGACACACAGCATGTACACATACAGCATTTACTCACACAGCATGTACACACAGCATTTACACACACAGCATATACACACAAAGCAAATACACACACATAATTTACACACAGCATGTACAAACACAGCATATACACCACATCATGTGCACACACAGCATTTACACACACATCATGTACAGACACAGCATTTACACACACAACATTTACACAGAGCGTATACACACACAGCATTTACACACACATCATGTACACACATATATAAACACACAGCATTTACACACACATATACACACACAGCATTTACACACAACATTTAGACACACAGCATGTACACGCACAACATGTACACACACAGCATGTACACACAGCATTCACACAACATTTACACACATAGCATACTGTATATACACACACAGCATTTACACACCTAGCATGTACACACATAGCATATGCACACATAGCATATACACACACACAGCATTTACACACACACATCATTCACACACACATCATTTACACACAGCATTTAGACACCCATCATTTACACACACATTCATACAATCAGCATTTACACACAGCATGTGCACACATACTTTACACACATAGCATATACACACATAGCATGTACACACAAAGCATGTACACACAGTGTATGGGCACACACCAAGCACACAACTAGCTTGTTTGCTTGCATAAACACATATGCACGGGCGCACGCATACACACACACACACACACACACACACACACACACACGCACACACACACACACACACACACACACACACACACACACACACACACACACACACACACACACACACACACACACACAGGTCCCTTGAAAGAGATCACAGTTGAGCTGTGGGCACAGGAGGTGGGGCAGATGGAGAGGGCGGCCAGCCTGGGGCACAGCATTGGAGTGTGTGTGTACTGTATGTGTGTGTCTGTCTGTGCCCACTGAGGCAATACATGTGGAGATGAGAGGAGAGGAGACCAGCCTTTCAAATAAGATTACCGCTCGGGCTGCCTAAGGCCTGCCTGGCGATTGTGTCTGCACAGGGTGACATCTATATTAGCTCAGTGGTACAGCAACAAGCCACACTCTCCTGCCTCTGCTGGGGGAAATGACACTCCGTTTCTGGGTAGAAAAACACTAATCTGGGCTATCGATGGGAGTGAAGACTGGCATATCGGCAGGACTGCAGAAGTTTTTAGTTTAATTTAAAATAGGGTGTTTGATGTTTCAAAGTTTCCACATTCATTTGGTTAGTCAAGTACCACTGGGATAGGGTGATATGTATAGTTCTACCAAGTGAAAAGACATTGTGGGAATTGTGCAACTCGACGTGTACAAATACAGCTTCTGATATTGAAATGAAGGGATGTGTCTGTTTTCATTTTCTATGTGCAGTGAGCAAGCAGCAGAACATGACTGGAGGCTAACAGGCTAATAGCTAATCAACATGGTAACTCACTGTATACTGGCTGAGGTAGAAGCTAATCAACGTGGTAACTCACTGTATTCTGGCTGAGATAGAAGCTAATCAAAGTGGTAACTCACTGTACACTGGCTGAGATAGAAGCTAATCAAAGTGGTAACTCACTGTACACTGGCTGAGATAGAAGCTAATCAAAGTGGTAACTCACTGTACACTGGCTGAGATAGAAGCTAATCAAAGTGGTAACTCACTGTACACTGGCTGAGATAGAAGCTAATCAAAGTGGTAACTCACTGTACACTGGCTGAGATAGAAGCTAATCAAAGTGGTAACTCACTGTACACTGGCTGAGATAGAAGCTAATCAAAGTGGTAACTCACTGTATTCTGGCTGAGATAGAAGCTAATCAAAGTGGTAACTCACTGTATTCTGGCTGAGATAGAAGCTAATCAAAGTGGTAACTCACTGTACACTGGCTGAGATAGAAGCTAATCAAAGTGGTAACTCACTGTATTCTGGCTGAGATAGAAGCTTGAAGCAGAAAGACACACACACACGCTTGTGTCTTTCAGAGGTGTCATGCCCATAGTAGGTACAGGGGCATGTGCCCCCTCAGATTTGTCCTGTTAAAAAAACAATTATAAAATGTTTTGTTGTTTCTCTGTAATACTGCTAGCCAACTAGCAGTTTTATGAGATGGCTTTAGCTAGCCCAAATAGTCAATCAAGTTAGAGTAACTAGCTTGTCTAACTATCTTAGCTGGCATGCCTGCTGGCAAGGTTGGTAGACCTAAGCAATTACAAAAATAAGACTCACAATCCTTTCCATCACTCAGGAGGATAGACACCACTCAGGAGGACAGAGACACCACTCAGGAGGACAGAGACACCACTCAGGAGGATAGAGACACCACTCAGGAGGATACAGACACCACTCAGGAGGATACAGACACCACTCAGGAGGATACAGACACCACTCAGGAGGATAGAGACATCACTCAGGAGGAAAGAGAAACCACTCAGGAGGAAAGACAAACCACTCAGGAGGATATAGACACCAGTCAGGAGGATAGAGACACCACTCAAGAGGATAGAGACACCACTCAGGAGGATAGAGACACCACTCAGGAGGATAGAGACACCACTCAGGAGGATAGAGACACCACTCAGGAGGATAGAGACACCAGTCAGGAGGATATAGACATTACTCAGGAGGATAGAGACATCACTCAGGAGGATATAGACACCACTCAGGAGGATAGAGACACCACTCAGGAGGATAGAGACATTACTCAGGAGGATAGAGACACCACTCAGGAGGATAGAGACACCACTCAGGAGGATAGAGACATCACTCAGGAGGATAGAGACACCACTCAGGAGGATAGAGACACCACTCAGGAGGATAGAGACATTACTCAGGAGGATAGAGACACCACTCAGGAGGATAGAGACACCACTCAGGAGGATAGAGACACCACTCAGGAGGATAGAGACACCAGTCAGGAGGATAGAGACATTACTCAGGAGGATAGAGACACCACTCAGGAGGATAGAGACACCACTCAGGAGGATAGAGACATCACTCAGGAGGATAGAGACACCACTCAGGAGGATAGACATCACTCAGGAGGATATAGACACCACTCAGGAGGATATAGACACCACTCAGGAGGATAGAGACACCACTCAGGAGGATAGACATTACTCAGGAGGATATAGACACCACTCAGGAGGATAGAGACACCACTCAGGAGGATAGAGACACCACTCAGGAGGATAGAGACACCACTCAGGATGATAGAGACACCAGTCAGGAGGCTACAGACACCACTCAGGAGTATACAGAAATCACTCAGGAGGATAGAGATACCACTCAGGAGGATAGAGACATCACTCAGGAGGATACAGACAGCTCAAGAGGTATGCTTAGATATTATATAGAATTAAGAATAATGATTATGGCTCTAGATTGCAGGAAAATTGTATTTTGGGTGTTTGGAAAATTCTAAATTCTCCAACTTATGGATGGTGGAGCTAGCCTTCCTCCTGACCATACCCCAACCATTCTGACGTGCCCCATCAGATTTTTGCGGTGTATGATGCCCCTGCTTGTTTTGAAATGTGTATTAACAAATCCTATCTACCTGGTAAATAGTAGTGATGGTGGAAAAATCACGGGAAATATCGGGAAATAATTTTTTATGATATATTGTATGCAATATTATTTTTGACGATATATCGTATAGTTTTGACAATATTGCATATTTAATTTTTGCGCTTGTTGGCTTTACCTGCACAGTATTTTCCCTTTAAAGATTGTTCTCCATCATCTTTTTAAATATGGAGTCAATTTGTTTTGAGCACTTTTATTTTCATGACTGATCAAAACTTGCTTTCTCATGGCTCTCTCTTGTCCCTCTGCAGCAGACATATGGTGAGCAATATGTTTGGAACATTCAGTCGCAATAACATCACAAGCGAACCATATCAAACCATGAGAATCACAATACATTTTGTTTCAGCACCTACAGTGCCTTCAGTAAGTATTTACACCCTTTTACTTTTTTCACATTTTGTTGGGTTACAAAGTAGATGAAATGGATTTAATTGTAATTTTGCGTCATCGATCTACACAAAATACTCTCTCAAAGTGGAAGAAAATGTTGAAAATGTATAAAAGATGAATGAAAAATAAACACTGATATGTCTTGATTCGATAAGTATTCAACCCCCTGAGTCAATTCATGTTAGACACACTGATTAAAGCTGTCAGTCTTTTGGGGTAAGTCTCTAAGAGCTTTGTATTCCTGGATTCTTCAATATTTGCCAATTCATCTTTTTTAAATTCTTCAAGCGCTGTCAAGTTGGTTGTGGATCACTGCTAGTCAGCCATTTTCAAGTTTTGCCATAGATTTTTTAAGCCGATATAAGTCAAAACTATAACTAGGCTACTCAGGAACATTTAATGTCATCTTGGTTAGCAACTCCAAGGTGATTTAATCTCCCAGTGTCTGTTGGAAAGCAGAATGAACTAGTTCTTCCTATTCCATTTATTTTTATCCTAAAAAACTTGATAGTCCTTTCCGATGACAAGCATACCCATAACATGATGCAGCCACCACCATGCTTGAACATATTGTACTCTGTGTGTTGGATTTTCCCCAAACATATCGCTTTGCATTCAGGACATAAAGTGAATTTCTTTGCCACATGTTTTGCAGATCTACTTTAATGCCTTATTGCAAACAGGATGCATGTTTTGGAATATTTTTTATTTTGTACAGTCTTCCTTCTTTTCACTCTGTCATTTAGGTTAGTATTGTGGATTAACTACAATGTTGTTGATCCATCCTCAGTTTTCTCATATCACAACCATTAAACTCTGTAACTGTTTTAAAATCCTTCCTCTCCGGCAACTGAGTTAGGAAGGACGCCTGTATGTTTGTAGTGACTGGATGTATTGATACACCATCCAACGCCTAATTAATAACTTCCCCATGCTCAAAGGGATATTCAATGTCTGGTTTTTATTTATTTTTACATATATACCAATCAGTGCCCTTCTTTGCAAGGCATTGGCAAACCTCCCTGGTCTTTGTGGTTGAATCTGTGCTTGAAATTCATTACTCGATTGAGGGACCTTACAGATAATTGTGTGGGGTACAGAGATGAGGTAGTCATTAAAAAATAATGCCACTATTATAGAATTAGTCCATGCAACGTATCATGTGACTTGTTAAGCACATTTTTACTCCTGAACTTATTTAGACTTGCCATGACAAAGGGCTTGAATACTTATTGGCATTTCAGCTATCCATTTTTTATGAATTTGTAAAAAATGCTAAAAACTAAATTCCACTTTGACATGACTTATGGTGTATTGTGTGTAGATAAATAGTTATGGGGTATTGTGTGTAGATAAATACTTATGGGGTATTGTGTGTAGATCTGTGATATAACATCTCAATTGATTCAGTTTTAAATTCAGGTTGTAACACATCTAAATGTAGAAAAAGTCAAAGGGAGTGAATTCTTTCTGAAGGCATTGTGAGGTCCCTGGCAGTTCCCAGCCCTAGTAAGTAGCTTTGGGATGGTTCAACTATATGTTCCTAATGGGGTTATTATGGAGAAATCGCTGAAACCTCAGTTGAATGAACTCATAACTGTGATACTCATTGCTGAACATTACGAGGACGGCATGACATGGACATCTGTCAGACTGGTTCAGTAAACACCTGGGTCTGAAATAGTCTGCTATTTCATCCAAACTCATCTCTTTGTTGTCTCTTTGTAATAATTACACTTCGAGAGCCTGTACATGTATATATATTTTTTAAGTCAGTAGAAGAGAGAGAGAGACAGAGAGAAAGAGAGAGAGAGAGACAGAGAGAGAGAGTTCAGCTGGTTCAAAGCAGTGTTTCTCTGCTTCTTGGCGTTGGACGGGTGAGGGAGGGAAGATTCAGTGGGCGGGCAGAGCCAGTTATCCCGGGTTGTTTTTCTTTCTTTGATTTGGACTATGACTGGGATCCACTTTCAGCTCTCGGTACTGCACCTGTTAAAACACACACACACACACAAAGGGAGGGAGAGAGAGAGCGGGCGGTCAGGTGGGGAAAGCGAAGGATGCTGGGGTGGATAGAGTCAGTGAGACCCCTGGGAAGGCTCAGTGTGTCCATTCGTCCGTCCGTCAAGCTGTGTGGAACAGTGGCCCGGGGGAAGGAATCACACAAACAAACAGAGCAAGGCAAGGGTTCATGGGAAAGCTTGGAGAGAACAGCTTGGAGAGAACAGAGCCATGGAGGCTATACAGGAAACACAGGTTAACCCTTAACAAGCCGTGGCTAGGGCTCCAGCCGCATTGTAGCAGTGTGTTGTGTTGCTCCGGCTATGAAACACTGTGATATGCAATGCAAACTGTATTACCATGCCTAGGCTTGAAATCCATAATACGTTTACAAGTCTGATGAAGAACAAAGTCAGATTGAGGCCAACTACACACAACCTCCATTAAAATAACCACAATTAATAATTTTCTCCTTATGCTGTGTTCTCTAACAGAATAAGGTTCCAGACAGTCGTAACACACTTATCTCTGAACCACAGTAAATAAACCAGACCTGTGTGTGTCACGGCCAGGGGAGAACGATTTCAAGTTGAAGGCCAACCGCGATACTGCAGGCATTGTTTCCAGAAAACAGGATCCCCCATTATAGTGAACGGAGAAATGGCGATCTTTGTGGTCAATATTCGTGGATATATAAAAAAACATCAAACACTATCATGGTACCAATAATTGGTTCTATTTCACCAGATGTATATCCTGGAACCACGTTAATATCACACACAGACAAAGTCAAAATTATAAATTAGTTGCTAATGGCAGCCTGCAGTACCTCGGTTGGCCTTCAATCAGAAGGAGCAGCACTGAGCTAGCATCCAATGTCACTTCCTAGAGTAGCTCAAAGTGCCCATGCGATCCAAAAACTCTTCCATGTAGCAAGATGGTGAGATGCTGAAATTATACTTTCTTATCTTCAAATGCACCAATGAGCATTCTCATAGGAAACAATGGGGTGACATCATCGATGGCTTGGTCCATATTACTTTTACAGTCTATGTTCATGGTGTGGTCAAAAATACCGGTAGTCAGAAAGGCCATGTTGGACATTTGCTCCCATGCTCATATTCTCCATCCATGATGTAGACTTCATGTTAATCCCCTTTCCCTCTCTCACCCCCCCCCCCCCCCTCCCCCCCTCTCTTCCCTGCTCCCTCCCTCACACACTCTCCTCTCAGAGTTGGCCGCAGCGGGCTGACTGAAAACGGCCCTTTATTCCAGGCATTGTGTAACCTTTTCTCTCAAATCCACCATAATTAACAGACACTGGAAAGATGAGTGACTTCATGAGCCACGGCGAGAGAGTATCTGTCACTCATGGATCACGAACGACATCAAGTCTGAATGTTCTGGGGGCTCCAGAGATGACTTAACCTTAAACTTAACCAGAGGACAGAGAGGAGAGGAGAGGAGAGGAGAGGAGAGGAGAGGAGAGGAGAAGAGAAGAGAAGAGAAGAGAAGAGAAGAGAAGAGAGAGAGGAGAGAAGAGAAGAGAGGAGAGGAGAGGAGAGGAGAGGAGAGGAGAGGAGAGGAGAGGAGAGGAGAGGAGAGGAGAGGAGAGGAGAGGAGAGGAGAGGAGAGGAGAGGAGAGGAGAGGAGAGGAGAGGAGAAGAGAAGAGAGAAGAGAAGAGAAGAGAAGAGAAGAGAAGAGAAGAGAAGAGAAGAGAAGAGAAGAGAAGAGAAGAGAAGAGAAGAGAAGAGAAGAGAGGAGAGGAGAAATGGGGTCATTTATTTTAGATTCATTACAATGTTTTATTGCAACTCCATATCAGGAAGGTGTTCCTAATGTTTGGTATACTCAGTGTATGCCGAGAAGGACAGGGAGCCAGTGGAGGTTTCTGCAGAACATTCTCTGTCATCCAGAGAAAGGATAATGTACTAGGTAAATGGTGTTCAAGCATCACATCATAGTAGCTTAGCCTCAAAAACCAAAGGCTGTCACTCTATTAGCCCCTCACTCACAGAGACACAGTCCCGCAAGACACTGAGAGAACACACACTCTCCCGGCATCAATGAAAGCCTGAAGTACATTACACTCCACACTGACTGACACTCTGTAAGATTTGCCAGACAAGTGACGGACATCCTCTAAGCGTTCCCCTTCTCCAGTGTGGTCGCTCTGTTCACTGCGGCCGGAACACAAGAATCTCTCATCATGGCTGTGTGAGAGCTAGCTAGCTGCTTTCCCATTTGTCTCCTGCTGCTTAACTGTGCCACTTCAACAAGCAGTGTCTAACCCTTAATCTGTCACACCAAACATCTCAGACACATCAGCCTGTCATTGCGTTAACCCCCTCCAGTCAACCACACACTGTCTGTATGCTATTTCAACTCCCATTCACAGCAGTCACCACCAATGTCCCATAAAGGGATCGGTGACTGGAGTCCATGTGCTCCTCCTCCTCTTATCACTAGCAGCACCAGGTGGGGCTGATTCAGAGCTACAATGTCCACGGCCTACAAGCAAAATATCTTTCAAAACATAGGATCAATTTACAGCTGAACAAATAAGGACAGGGTGAGAGAGTGGAGGAGTGGAGGAACTGGAGGACCTGGTTCTGAACATATGTACTGGTCCTGGTGATGATGAGCACAAACCCAGGAGGAGAGGAGAGAGATGGGGGAGGATTCCGGCCACAAAATACTGGGGTGATGACAGATAGTGTTTTCATGTGGGTTGGGATCCTTTTCTAGTCTGGCCAACTAAAGCAGCCACTGGAGCAGAATCGCAGGGGACCCAGGTTTGTATATGGGCCCGTCCCATCTGTGCTGCTGCTGCTGGGATGAACGGCTGCACTGTGTCAGTCAGGGTTTCATGATGGGAGCTTAGGGGGCCGTGGCAGAGCTGGTGGGATGTCACTGTCCGTTGAGTGAGGCTGAGATCATGCCATGTCCATGAGTGATGGAGTGAATGGGTTCATGAATGATTGAGTGAGTGAGTGAGTGAGTGAGGGAGTGAGTGAGTGAGTGACTGAGTGAGTGAGTGAGTGAGTGAGTGAATGCACATCTGGGGGTGGGACAGGTTCACTTTAAATAAGTGCTTTGTCAGGAGACATTTGGGTCACTTTCTGGAGCACAGAAACAACCCTGATCTGAGTTTTGTTGTTTGTAGTGTAGTGTACAGTTGTACTGTAGGCCATCACTCCACTGTCATACAACATTGGGCATCTTTCAAAGGCAAAGCAGGGAGTGAGGGTAAAGCCTACAACACATCCCAAGCAGGACATTGTAATATGATGTTGTAATATGATGCCTGTTAAAATCTGCCTGTTAAAATCAAATCAAATCAAAATGTATACGTCACAGGCTTCGTAAACTACAGGTGTAGACTAACAGTGAAATGCTTGATTAGAGGTCCTTTTCCAACAATGCAGAGTTAAGATAAAGATACAAAAACATAGAAATAGTGACACAAGAAAAAAATACACAGTGAATAACAAATAACAATAACGGGTAAAAATAACATGGTTATATACTGTATAGGGAGTAACCGTTGGGAGTCGATGTGTAGGCAGACGAGGTCATTGAGGTAGATACATACATATAGTGATGGGTAAAGTGACTAGGCAAACAGGATAGATAATAGACAGTAGCAGCAGCATATGTGGTGAGTGTGAATGTGTGTGTGAGTGTGTGACTGTGTGTGGCGTCAGCATGCATGTGTGCGCGTGATATGTGGGTCTGGGCGTACGGAGTGTGTGTGTTGGGATGTCAGTGTGTGTGGCGTCAGCATGCATGTGTGCGCGTGATATGTGGGTCTGGGCGTATGGAGTGTGTGTGTTGGGATGTCAGTGTGTGTGGCGTCAGCATGCATGTGTGCGCGTGATATGTGGGTCTGGGCGTATGGAGTGTGTGTGTTGGGATGTCAGTGTGTGTGGCGTCAGCATGCATGTGTGCGCGTGATATGTGGGTCTGGGCGTATGGAGTGTGTGTGTTGGGATGTCAGTGTGTGTGGCGTCAGCATGCATGTGTGCGCGTGATATGTGGGTCTGGGCGTACGGAGTGTGTGTGTTGGGATGTCAGTGTGTGTGGCGTCAGCATGCATGTGTGCGCGTGATATGTGGGTCTGGGCGTACGGAGTGTGTGTGTTGGGATGTCAGTGTGTGTGGCGTCAGCATGCATGTGTGCGCGTGATATGTGGGTCTGGGCGTACGGAGTGTGTGTGTTAGGATGTCAGTGTGTGTGGCGTGATATGTGGGTCTGGGCGTACGGAGTGTGTGTGTTGGGATGTCAGTGTGTGTGGCGTGATATGTGGGTCTGGGCGTACGGAGTGTGTGTGTTGGGATGTCAGTGTGTGTGCATAGAGTCAAGGCAAGAGAGTTAGCTCAAAAAAGGGTCAATGCAGGCAGTCATTTAATTAGCTATTTAGCAGTCTTGTTTTGTAGTCATGGCTTGGGGGTAGAAGCTGTTCATGGTCCTGTTGGTTCCAGACATGGTGCACTGTTACCGCTTGCTGTGCGGTAGCAGAGAGAACAGTCTATGACTTGGGTGGCTGGAGTATTTGACAAATTGTTGGGCCTTTCTCTGACACCGTCTGGTGTGAAGGTCTTGGATGGCAGGGAGCTCGGCCCCATTGATGTACTGAGCCGTACTCACTACCCTCTTTAGAGCCTTGTGGTCAAATGCCAAGCAGTTGCCATACCAACCGGTGATGCAGCCAGTTAACATGCTCTCAATGGTGCACAGGTAGAACTTCTGGAGGATTTGAGGGCCAATCCAAATCTCTTCAGCCTCCTGAGGGGGAAGAGGCGCTGACGTGCCCTCATCACAACCGTGTTGGTGTGTGTGGACCATGTTAATTCCTTAGTGATGTGGACACAGAGGAACTTGAAGCTCTCGACCCGCTCCACTACAGCCGATCGATGTGGATGTAGTCCACAATCAGCTCCTTTGTCTTGTTGACGTTGAGGGAGAGGATGTTGTCTCTGATCTCCTCCCTATAGGCTGCCTCATCGTCGTTTGCGATCCGTCCTACCACCATCGTGGTGTTGGAGTCGTGCGCTGCCACGCAGTCGTGGGTGAACAGGGAGTACAGGAGGAGACTAAACATGGGGGCCACAGTGTTGAGGGTCAGCGTGGCAGATGTGTTGTTACCTACACTTACCACCTGGGGCTGCCCGTCAGGAAGTCCAGGATCCAGTTGCCGAGGGTGGTGTTCAGTCCCAGGGTCCAGAGCTTGTTGATAAAGTTGGAGGACACTATGGTGTTGAATGCTGAGCTGTAGTCAATGAACAGCATTCTCACATAGGTATTATTTTTGTCCAGGTGTGAAAGGGTCAGTGTGGAGTGCAATAGAGATTGCATCATCTCTGGATCTGTTGGGGCGGTATGCAAATTGGAGTAGGTTCAGAGTGTCTGGGATGATGGTGTTGATGTGAGCCATGACCAGCTTTTCAAAGCACTTCATGGTTATGAAGTCAAACGCCTACAATTCCTCCCAAAAAGTTTGCAATTTGGGACTGTCTGTTGCTATTCAAATCAACATCCTTCTGGGGAACTATACAAACAAAAGTTTGCATGTCAGGAAAAACTAGTTTTCAGAAGGAAAGGTGGGAACCAGATAGAACAAAAGAAAGAGGAGAGAGAGAGGTCTCTCAGAAGAGCTGCCAGAGAGAGACACGTCACAGGTTCCATTCCTCCTTCCGGGTGACAGGCCTGCCGTGCAGCTCTTGTGGCTCCGCTCGCTCGTGTTCACGCTCACCCTTCCTAATAAAGCTACGCCGCCCCGCATACGAAAACATGGCGAGCTAGTTAAAGTCAAAAAAGAGAGAGAAGGGTAGCAATTTGCTTTGAAAAAAATTGTAGAGCACAAAGATAACATCTATGGGAGACAGTGGGTAAAAGACCTGGCGCTGCTTAAAGGCAGCTCCACCCTCACTCCTCTCCTCTCCTCTCCTCGCCACCTTCCCTCCTCTCCCCCATGTTGACAGTTGAACTACAAAACAACC